>NW_020955423.1:279110-443496 GCF_003031625.1 Empidonax traillii | reverse complement strand
TCAGAGAAATTCCACAAGTGCTCCAGACCCTTCAAAAGGATGGATTTAGCAGTGAGAATTAGTCCTCTCGCCACCCAAAAAGGATCTTTTATGACACAGACCTGGCAAGGATGAGGAGCTGCTGCTGGATGTGTCAAGTCCCTCTTTGGGCTTGAAGCTCCCAGCTGGGCATGGAGGGACTTGGAGGCCGTCAGGACAGAAGTGACCTGTGGAGAATTAAAAAAAAAAAATCCCACCCTGTGGTTGAGAAATGACAACTCAGACTCCCCCTGCCTCAAAATTTGTCTTCCTTTTGTAAAACCTGAGCTGGCAGAGAAAATTCAAACGTTTGACACAGCACGGCATTTTAAAATTCAAATCATATAATGAAATTTCAAGCTAAATTAGTTACTTTTATTAGCATCATTAGAGTTAATTGTTCTCCCTTTCTGCTCCAATTTTTCTGCTCTCTCCAAGATCACGGGGATTAAGGATCAGCTGAGGTGTTCCTGCCCCTGCTCTAAGGGCCACGTTGCTCTCCCCTTTCACTTAAAATCCTCCTGCCAGTTGTACCCTGAGTGATGAAATGCTCACACCCACCTAGAATTAATTACTCTTTCCAAATAAGGTTCTGTATAACTTGACAATCAAGTGGCTTACTAAACTCCAGATGGATACTTGTGGCGAAAAAAGGAAAAAGAAAGGAGGACTTAACTGTGGCTTGTAAATGTTGAAATACATTGCTATGTCCCAGCATAGCAATGACACTTCACTCACACAGGCAGCACTAAATACAAAGATTATATATAATTAAAGTCAGTCAAACCACGAAAAAGAATGCTGGGAATCTCGGGCCTCTCCTGCTTGTGATGGGATTCAAACTTCTTATCTAAGGGCTTTGCAGCTGGGCTGGGGGACTTAGGATTTAGGAACACAAGTGGGACTAATTCTAACACTGAAGCATTGATTTCCAGCATGGGATACCCTGTACCAAAAATCCCAGGCACTGGAAATAACAGAAATCCTCTGTCCTATTCTCTTACCCCTGTATTACAGCCATGAGCTCCTGAGATCTTGGTCTACATCATCTTTTTAGCTACTCCATATCTCCTTCTGCTGGACAACCTGTACCCAGGAGTACAGGAAATCTTCATGATTTAGTAAGAGGGATTCTAATTACAGTCATAAGGATCAAGTTACGGAGTTCAGTGACTCTGCAGGAGGTTTCATAAACCTGGAGCTGCTGCTGAAATCACCTTCCCATGCAGAACAGGAGAGAGAAAAGCAGTGGTAGGACCTCAAATTGACAATTGCATCCCTGCAGTGCCAGCACTCCCCTTTTTACAGGCTGCCAACTACACCACTACCCCCCAAAAAAGCCTGTTTGCAAGGGGTCAGCTGGGTTAGGAATTGTCAATTGAAATCTGAGGTATGTGGAGGGAATTATTTGCAATATTGGTGCTACCTGAAGCACCAAACTTCTCTTAGCAAGGACTGTGTTGGAGAATGGGACATTATTTACGTGGAGGACACCAAATCACCACAGTTTATCAGGGAAAACAAGCAGGGGAAAAAAGCTGCCCTTGGACTACCAAATCCCCACTGGACTTATTCTCTGGGATGTATAAGCAACATGCCAGGATTTTAATGCTGCAGGAAACTCTCTCTTTATGGGGAAACTACACCAAACAGCCATTGAGCTCTGAAAGGCTTATCCTGCACTCTCACTGAAGTGAGCCATAATTCCAAAATGTAATGGGTTTGCAACAAAAACCTCTTACTCTATTCCCCTGCTGCCTAATTCAGCACCTCAGTGACACCTCTGACAACACACTGCAATTTCCTAAACATGGGCTTATTTGGATTTCTTTGAGAGTGTCAAGCAGAAAGAGAAATTAGGTAAGAAAATCAGTGTTCCCCTATCTGATTCCTAACGCCTACAGCTCTCACTAGAAATGGGTTCTTGTGATAGCCAGTGAATCGAGGTCCTGAAGTGGAGAAAGCTATAGCTGTGTGTGAATCAATTTTACAGATGATAGGTTAAAAATCAGAGCGTGAGGGAGCTGCTTTCTGTGGGAGAAGAGAAAGCAGGAGCTTCCCTCGTCGCTCAGCAACATCTGCACACTCGGGCACCCAGGGCTGCATCAGCTGCCCCTGTCCCATAAACCCAGGGGAATTGCTGGTGTTCTCTCATTTCCATTCCCTCCTCTCCATGAACTCCTCTGAACAGCGGCTGCTCCATCTCAGGAATCAAATTTAACCTCCAGTTTGACTGTAACACAGGGAGCCCCTCTCTGCTCCACTACTGAGAAGTTTTAACAGAGCAAAACATCATTTTAGTCTAAATTCTGTGTTTTAAAGCCTGCAAAAGATGCTTGGAGCTGCACTTACCTGCTGGGCAGGACTGGCAAGGCAGAGGGGCTTCAGCTGAGGAGGAACCAGGAGTGCAGGTGACGCAGAGGGTGCGGCTTGGGTTTGGCTGCTGACCAGCCAAGCAGTGCTGAGGGGAAAAAAAACCACATTCATAGCACCAGGAGGTCTAATTTAGGCCATTTCTGCCCTGTCCCAGGAAGACCTGAGTCAGGAAAAAGCCTACAACTGAATTCTGTCTTCTCTGCCCTCTCCCTTCCCAGCTCTGCTTCACCTCTTATTCCCCAGGAACAATTTCTAGAAGGAAAAATGGTGCCTCCAACACCCAGCTTTGAGTCCTCAGCTGAAAGTGTTCATGGTGGCAGCATGTCAGAATTTAGGGGAAAAGTATGTATTTCTTTTAAAAGAGGCCACTTGTATCAGGAAAAGGTTCTTCCCCCAGAGGGGGTTGGCACTGAACAGGCTCCCCAGGGTTTGGTGACATTCCCAAGGCTGCCAGAGCTCAAGGAGTGTTTGGACAACGCTCTCAGGGACAGGGTGGGATTGCTGGGATGTCTGTGCAGGGCCAGGGGTCAGACTGGATGATCCTGGTGGGTCCCTCCCAACTCAGGGTATTCTGTGGTTCTGTGAAGGTCCGAGACCTGCTACACCACTGCGGTGTTTTGAATGCTTTTCTTTGATGAAGCAAGATCCAAATCCTTCTATTAAACCAGGAGAGTCTGTCCCTTCTTGACAAGACCTTCATGTTCATGCCCTGCAAGTGCAGAGGAGTGAAAATTTCATCCTTGGAGCAGAACATGTTCGTTCCTGTACCTGCCTGCTCCGTCCATCTGGGCAGACGAATCTCTCTGGACATTCCTGACACTCCAGTTCCCCCTCTGGGGAGTGCTGGCCAGGCCCACAGCTCCTCTGGACACCCGTGTGTGGATCACAGGAATATCCCTCAGGACATGCTCTGCAGCCAGCTCTGCTCTCCAGGCTGAGATACCCACGGGGACAAACCTGCAGGGACACCACAGGACCCACATTAAACAGCAGCTCCAGGCACCCTCAGCTCCAGTGCCAGGAAGAAAATGATCCTGGATCATTTTCAGCGTCTGTGAGCCCTGTGTGCTCCCGAGAGTCCCCCACACGTGGTTTTTCCGGCCGGTAGGATAAGCAATGCATGGATACCTGGAGGGACAACCTGCTTTCCCTGAGCCAAATCAGAGACAAAAAACAGGGCAGGAGTTTCCTGAGAAACTTCCAAAGCAGACTTCAAACTCTGGGAAGAAGCCTGGAATCAAATAACTCCAAGTAGGTGTAAGAAGCACTGTTTCACCTCTTGCTCTCCTGCTCCCCTGTCCCTCAGCTCACCTGGCAGGCTGTGATGTTTCCTTGAGCAGTCAGTTCATTGGCAGTTCCCAGTGGGCATTTCCTTGGAGCTGCCTGACCTCCAGGGCAACTGGATCAAAAAACAGCCAAGTTATAAAATTACAGTCTTTAATCTCTTTGACATTTCACCCTAAATCAGCCAGGATGGGTGTTGTTCAAGCACAGGAACATCCCCCCTCACCCACTGCTCAGACAAGTGGGTTTGCCCACAGAAATATGGATTTAAGCCAGAGCTTCCCAGAACCTCAGGGGGTTGCAAAGGATATGCAGGAGTTCAAGGAGCATTGCTTGGATTGCACACACGAGGACAGAATTTGTGATGGAAGATGTGGCAACCTGAAGTCTAGTTTGTACAAAACCTGTCTTCCATAACCTGCTTTGAGACTGTGCCTGAGAACTCAGCTGTCACGGAATCAGAGAAACATTTAGGTTGGAAAAGACCATTTCTACTCTCCTTCCAAAGCCCTGCACAGCATTTTAAATCAAATTTTAAAGGTTTTCCTGACCAGATGATTATTTATATGTAAGAAATGACACTTTGTGGTTTGTTTTTTTTTTTTTTTTTTTTTTTTTTTTGTGCCTCACTCCCTGATGTGCATTTATGAGATGAACTCTCAGGATTTTCTGAACGTAAAATGTTCTCCTTTCTTATTTCAGGAGTGTAAGTGCAGAGCAGGAGGGAAGGAAGGGGACTCACTAGAAACCTGTTGGGCACTCCAGGCAGTTTCCAGCTGTGTAATAATGTCCCTGCCTGCAGTCTATGACACAGTGGCTCTGGCAGTCCAGGCTGCAACCTGCTGAGGGAGAAGAGGCCCCTGGAAGGAAGAAAAAGAAATAAATTTAAGGTACAATGAACAAACATCAAGACTTCAAGCTAAATGGTCAGTTATTATCACACCATGGTCGAATATCACTATTTCCCTGCCCATTGTCACACTCATTCTTAAGTTTTGATGGTTAAAATTAAGTAAAGGTTCCTCTTCCAGAATTAAAAGCTGTTCCTTTAAGATTTCTAGGTAAATACTCTGAGCACAAAATTCTGGGGAAAATCCTAATTTCAGACGCTTTATCAAACTAAACCATCTGCCCTCTGTAGGCAGCAGAGAGCCTTTTCCATGTCTTTATCAGCTTCAGAAAAGCTTGTATTTTGTTTGCCAGAAAGCTGAAAAACTCAGTTTTCAAGAGAGTGCAAGCAGCACAGATGGGAAGAGCCAAGGGTTGAAGGAGGTGCTGCACTGCTGTGTAATTTCATAATTTCAGCCAAGATTCTACTTCTTTCTCTACTTCAGCTCTTCAGTCCACACTGTAAAGGCAAATTTCCCCACCTCTCCTTAGCAAGTCCTTTGACTTCACATCCTGCAAGAGGATGGTGATAAATCCTTGACAAAGAAGAAGGTATCCAAAACCTGAACTTCAAAGAATTGAAAAAAACACTGAGTTATTTCCCTTTCTGTGTTTCTCACCATCACATTTGGATTCTGGCATGAAACTGTCCTGCTGAATTCCTTTGTGTGTTAAAAGTGAGCTTCACTATGGCAACCACGAGCATTTCACATGAAGTTCCTCACAAAGTGCCTGAGCAACAAAACCTGAGTGTGCAGGATGGGGAGGAGAGTTCCAGGCTGTTCCACACCCCAATAAGCACCCTGGTAATAATTATTGTTATCTGAACACACTGAGATGTTCATTTTTTTCCTCTTTTTAGCAAATTAAAACCTCTTGCTGAATGCATCCCTCACCTTCTCTGTCTTTTCTCCTGAAGGAGAGAAAGACTGTGCATAAAAAAAAGATGGTGCAGCCAGAGTTTATGACCAGAACGAGCTGAACAAGTGCCATCCTTAATGCCTTTTAGTTCTGAGAAGGTAACAGCATCATCACCAATTAAAACCAAACCAAAACCACAAAGAATTCCGCCTGTCCCAAGAAAGTTTCCCACTCACCGCTCAGGAGGATCCTAAGGGCACATAACGCAACCAGCCAGCTCAAAGCACGAGCCATGGGGGCTTGTAAACAGTTCTTTAAAAAAAAAAAATAAAGAAAAAGCTCAGAGCTTGCGTTTAAAAGGTTTCTTGAGCACCTGGCTTTACCGGAGCTCGGTGTAAGCCGATCCCTCCCAGGTAACCACTTCCCAACACAGCCCCAGGTGAAACCGCACACCAAGCTGCTGAAAGAGGGGATGGACAAGGAGTTAATCCCCTGGAAACCCCCTGCAGCACTGCCGAGGCTAAAATGTAAGAAAAAACTCATCTAAGCAGGAGATAAAGCACCCCTTCCTCCCAGCACCCGCGAGGCAGGAGGCTTGAAAACACACTTAGCATCTCACAGATCCGCCCAACAAGTTCGCCCCCCCGTGAAAAGGACCCTGCAGGGTCACAAATGGCTTCTCTCTCCTCAGCACCCAGGTGAAATGCTCCCTGTTTGCCAGCTATTTGTTCTGCAAACTCCTTCTGTAATGTTCACTGGGCATTAGTTTTTCCTTTCCCAAGGTAACCCTTTGATGAGGCACAGGCTGGATGGTATCAAAGCAGGGCTGGGCGCTGGGGGAAGGGGGAAGCTCTTCTGCCTTCCAAGAATTTTTTTGGGGAGCACCACTGACCAAAACACAAATAAGATGCTCATTCCTCCATCCCACAGGAGCGTCTGTGGAGAGATCTGTGCAGCTCCTGACGTGTCTGCTCACTTCTGGAAGCCCTTCTGGAGGGAGTTGGGGGCAATTGCAGCAGTCAGAGAAAGCAAAGCTCCTGTTGGGAAGGGCAGTCCTGCCACACACAAGGAATTTCACTCTGTGCCTGCCTGACTTCACTTCCTGAACAAGACCTTCCTAATTTGGACCAGAACAAGAAGTGCACGTTATCTTGAGTTGTTCAAGTCCACTGGTGAAGGTTATGGACAATAGGAGGGAGGAGAAGCTCTGACCATCATGGGATGTCTACAGAGAGGCCTCACTCCTGCCTTCCCAACTAGCAAAGCACCATCTGTTGCACTTTATAAAGACTTTAATTAAACTCCTCCAGTAGAACTCAGATGTGTCTTTTCTTCCTATTCTACAACTATTCCTGGAAATCTCTGCAATTATCTTATATTACAGACAAGAATTGCCAATTAAAACCTAATCAACACAGTGTAAAGGCAGGCACCAGGCCAAGTGCTTCTAATTTTCTTCCCATTCTCGACCTGCTTGTCCCTTGTACTTGAGAAAGTTCAGAAAAGATGGGAGGTGCCGTGGGAGGCAGAAAAGATAAGAGAAATGGTTTGATCCACTTTGTTTCCAGTTCCCTAATTAAGTATGGAACGCTCAGATTTATGCAGAGACAGCTCACAGGTCAAATTCCCTCCTGTGACATGTAACAGAATAAGAGAGAAGGATTTGCCGTTTTGAGGGATGAAATCCTGACCCTGTACTTGAGGATGGTCCTTCCTCTGATCAGCTGAACTGGAGCTCTGAGGGGGTTGGTGACTTGCTGCACATCACACACCCGTTTAGCAAAGCACAAAGCCATCCAGGATCCCCCATTCCAAGCAGAAAACCCCTCAGAACAGGTTGAGACTCGCTGGATCCACACCAGTCTTGAAATAATCCCACTTCCACTGGCTCCTGCTGTTGGCAACAAGAAAAATCCGCCCTGTTGTACTTCTTGAGAGAGCAGAACAACCTGGGACTCCCTCCAGGACTCTGGGATTCTGTTTCACGCACCAGCAGCATCACTCATCCCAAACATCCCCCAAATCCTGCCCAGTTTACACTCATGGTAAGCCACAGCCATCTATTCCTGCCTATAAAGAAAACTTGCTATTATTTCGTCCTCTTCTGTCGAGAAACAAATAGACACAGATTGAATTATAAATCAATTCACAGGAGTGTGAATATGGCTCCAGCAAGAGAAATAAATAGGCATGTCTCCTTCTCCATTGCTGGCTTGGAGGCCTCCCAAGGATCAGCATATTCATCCCTCTGGGATACAAATAGCTCAGCTTCCAGCACTGACACACTCATCTTCCCTCCACTCCACTGTTGCTCCAGCAGACCTGACTGGATTTGGAAAAGCTCTGATTTTTCTTGAACTGTTTGGTCAGTCCTAAGGAAACCAATCAGCCCTGTAATATTTGTAGTCCTTAAAAAACAAACAAACAAACAAAACACAAACAAACAACAGGGAGGCATCATTTATTTTTTTGTGATTTGAACACCTAAAAAACTTTCTGCCCAGCTCAGTGGCACCGGTGACAACCTCCCAGGGGTGGAAGCAGCAGCACCACCTGCCACCCCAGGGCAGGGAAATTGGGGGTGAATGCACTGCGAGGCACAGGAATGATCTGGAACCTTCGCAGAAAGCTCCAATCACTCACCCTGAAATTGGTTTCCATTTCCACATAGGCAATTTTCCTCAGCCATCAAACCTGATAAAACAGCCTTTTTTCTAAATGAAAAATATGCAAATACCCAAAATTGCACATCTCGTTTCACCTACAGCAAGTCTTCCAAGGGGAAAGGAGCCACAGGCAGCTCAGAGCTGGGGGAGAGGCAGGAGTTGGAGATCACATTGGGAATGATTTTCTTATTTATTTGTCAGATATAAGTTCTGGTACTTCCAACAGCTTATAGGGACTTCAGTACTTCTGTGACTTTGAATCTAAAAGTTCTTGTACAGGGAGGAGCCTCCTCCCACCCCCTTCCCTCTCTTTTTTCCTCTTTTTTTTCCATTGTTATTATTATTATGCAGATAGTGCTACTCAGAAACCTGTACACCAATACATTAAAATTCCCCTTTTAAAGCTGCAAAGTCAGGGTTACATCTTCCCTGCATGCATATACATAAATATGCGCCCTCTCATAAAAAATAACTCTGCAAGTCCCTTCCAGTGACACCCCTAAACCACCTGAATAATTCCCCATGGGTTTGGGGGCAGCTGCAGTGCTTCCCTTCTGTGCATCCCAATGACCTGGTAACACCTTGGAGAGAGAGATGGGGTTGAATATCCCAAAATAACAACAGCACTTGCCAGCAGGAAAAACCCACAGATATTTTCCTGCAGCAGGTTGAGCAGAGAGAACAAAAAATACGAGGTTTAATGCGAGACAGTCATCTTCAGTGACACGTTAAACACATGTAAACACCATCAGAGAATCACAGAACAGTTTGGGTGAGAAGGGACCTTAAAGATCATTTAGTTCCATCTCCCTTCCTTGGGATGGAAAAACACACACACCACGCTGGGTCATCCTTCCCAGGGAGCTGGAAGTTTCTCCCCTCCTGCAAGAACCTGCAGCAGGAAAAGCAGCGGCGTAAAACCCCAGCAGAGCTTTCTTTTGCACACTAAGCTCCATCCCCACTAAGCTTACACAGTTAAATGCCAGATTTACAAAGGCAATAAACTACACAGAGGAAAATTTGATGGCGTGGCACACAAAAATCAGACAAGCCAGACCTGCAGACAAATTTAGATTAAGATGCAGAGCAGCTTTCCCAGTCGACACAGCAGAGAAGGCCAATGGGATTGGGGAGGGATAAGTAGGCAAAAAAAAAAAAAAAAAAAAAATAGGGAATCATTGGCCCAGAGAAACCAACAGCAAAAATTCCTGGCTTTCTACAGGGCTGAGATTTCACATAACACTGCATTTCAGCAACCTGCTTTTATTAAACTCAACTTTGGAAGAGAGACTGGTGGAACCAACAACAAATAAGAAAGTGTTGCTGTATCAACAAAGCCTCACAGCAATTCAAGTACAAACACGGTGTCAGAGGCAGTGAAGACAGACAAAGGCACTCATCCAAAAAAGGATGGCTGGGAGAAGCTGTCTGAACCACAGGTGTTTACAGCTCAAGTAAAAAATGCTGATAAAACCAGCCATTAATTTCTCTCAAACAGACAAGATGCACTTGTTTCGCTCTGTACCTGTTGATTAATCAATTCTGCCTCCTGCACCACCTCAAATCAAACTTGGAACACTTTGTTAAACTGTTGCACACGAGGTTCAGAGCATTTATCCCACTGCCCTGTCTCTGACAGGGGCTATCAGAAAGGCTTCTGTGATGAGAAGGGCAGGGACAGAGTGACCCCTGCCTTGGCGTGCCCTCCCACAGCCTTTGCTTCTCCTCTGGCCAGCACATCCTTCTGAAACACAGCCCAGGGCTGTGCCCGGGTGTTGCCACAGGGCAGGCAACGCTTCCAAAATTTCACAGAGCCCAGTTCAGCACGGGCTGGGTTTCTGTCGGCGCCTCCTGCACCCTGAGAAGATTCAGGCAACATCTGCTGGGGTGATTACGTGATTATATTGCAATAAATGGAAACAGCACCCTGGTGAGCTGCTGCTGCTGAAAACCTCAGATTTCTTTGTGTTGTACATTCAGGAGAAGGGGACAGGAAAGGCTCAGCCCCTCTGGATCCAAAGCCCAGAGTTAGGAAGGGTCATAAAGTTCTGAAGCCCATCCAGTCGTGCCCATCAGCATTTGTAATTCTTGGTGTCTCCCAGCTCCTGAGTCTGATTCACATCCCCCAGATTCATGGTTAAAAAGCACATCTGAGACCACCTCCAGCTAATTCTGCCTTCAGTTCCACTGTTGGAAGGAGAAGGGGCAAGAGCCTTTTGAGAGAACCTGCCATGCCTTTTATTGGCAAACAAAGCTGCTACTGCAGCAGAAAAGCAGAGGTAGCTGCTGACTCCAATAAAACCTGTGTTTTACAAGTGCCCCTCACCACTCCCATTATTGCTTTGCCTCTGTTCTTAATTAATAAAATTACAGGATTAAGTAGCAAAACAGAGGTATCAGCATAATCATCAGGGATTTGAATAAGGCACTTGTCCTTTCGAAGTATTAAAAGTCTCTTCTTGCAGAGGACAGAAAAGTTTAAAGCCTAGTACATCCTCTCAAAATCAGGATCAATTCTGTCACCCAGAAGCAACAGAAGTAACTCTTTTAAAGCCCTGCCAAGACCTTGCAGAAGATTTTAGCAGGGAAATTGCTCTGTGTCAGGAGTCTCCAAGGCCAAACAGGCAGCTCAAGGGCCAGAGCCTAGAAAGAAAAAGAGAAACTGAAGTGAGTGCCAGCAACAGAATGTGAAATGATTGAAAGGAGTTCTGGACAAGGGGAAAAAAAAAAAAAGTCTTTCAAAACATCAGGCTGGTAATTTATCAAAAGCTGCAAGTGTTTTATTAAGGGACCTCACGTAACCCATCAGAGGCATTAATGATTGCTCGTTCTCTTCATCCTAAAGCACTGAAGAAATGGATGTTTCTAATGGAATACTCAGATCCAGATTAAAGCCAGGAAGGGCTTTGACATGACAGGAGAGATGAAACAAACACCTCCAGCCAGGAGGAGTAACTTCAGGCCATCTGTATCCCATCAGGAATTCAGCTGAAAATCAAGAATATTAAATTTGCACATAATGTCCAACTGCACCTAAAGGGCATCTATTAAAACTGAATTCTTGGCAGGAAATATTGTCTTTATCTTCTTTAAGCCAAGATGTACCACCACAGCATCCCAATTGCAGGCTCCTGTGGCTTGGACTCCTTTTGCAGCCCTGAAAAAGGTGCTTGGATTCTTATTTATCCCTGGAAGTTCTATCCAAGCCTGCATTGCACAAGTACAGTTTGAGTCAGAGGTGCTTTGTATCAACTAGATTTGATAAGTGTTAGATACACTACTGATTTATCCTCCCCAGTGTGCCCAAAAATCATTATTTCTCATTTCCAAGCTCAAACACTTGAATGGCTACTTCATCTTACTTCTGCTGGCTCTGAGAGTGTCAGAAAGCTTCAGCACTTCAGAAAAAAAAGTACTTAAAGCCCCGAAGGTTGGTCCAGTCGTGCAGGCTCCGTTCTTCCAAGCACCTGAATTCAGATGTAAAAACCTTCTGTTCACTTTTGCCACTGACTTTCTGAATCTCTATTCCCAGGGGGAATACGGCACAGCCAAGCAGGGCTACATCCAGGCTGGTTCCTGGGAACTGAGGAGATGAAGCTTCTTCACTTGCCTTAGAGAAAGCTCTAAAACTATTGTTAAAATAACCTATCCCTTGGAACAGAGGCCATGCTCCATATAATAGGATTTTTTTTTTCCTGTGCTGTTGAGTCACTGTCACTCAGCAAGCAGCCCTCGAAAGTTCATTTGAGTTTTCCCTGATCTATTTTACAGACTTAAAAAAAAAAAAAAAAAAAAAAAAAAAAAAAAAAAAAAAAAAAAAAAAAAAAAAAAAAAAAAAAAAAAAAAAAAAAGGAAGACATTTAAAACAGAGAGCACATCTCTAAGCGGTGGCACTTCTAATGGGGAAACTGGGGCTGGAAAATTCTTCAGAGTGAGACATGAAAAAAAAAGATCTCAATTTCTAAACTCTAACACTTGTCATTAAGAAAAAAAAAATTGCTCAAAGAGAATCAAAGATCAAGATCATAAGTGTTTCTAGCACATTCTCAGAGCTGTTAGATTCGTTTGCAAACTCTGTCACCCTGTGTAACCTCCACAGGAAGGTCCTGGTGAGTCAAGGCACCAAATGTATTTTACATGTGGAATACTGAGGCAAATTTGATGTAAATGCATGAAGGAAGAAGTTTTTAGGGGTGCAAACCAAGGTACACACCTATCCTTTCAAACACTGACAACGTGCAGTTGGACAAGCTTCCTTTAAGGCAAGTTCCAGCTTTAAGGGATTTACCTTCACACAGCCCAAATCCACCTGGAGTTGAGTGGCTCTGCTCCATTAGATGCCCAGTTACCTTCCAGAAGCTGCAGTGCTGTAGATGCATCACTAAAAGCTTTTACAGCCCCTCCTTTTAGTGCCTTGTATAAAGATCACCAAAAACATTCAGCACAGCAGGGACCAGTCCCAGAGCTCCCAAACTTAAGGGCTCCTACTCTACCTGAACGTTTTCTGCAAGTCCCCAGTTCCAGCTGCTGTTTCACCACAGAACTGATCAAATGCATGAGATTCAGACATGGATTACCCCATTAACTCCTTCAGAAAAGCTATTTCCCTCCAGCAAGCCTGGATGGATTGTTTGCTATTTCCATCCAGCAAGCACAAGAACAGCCCCAAAGTGGACGCTCTCGGTGAACATTTAATCCACTCAGTGCTGCATTTTGGAGTCTTTGTGTGCTCCTGGAAGTCAGGGTGTGTTATAAAGAAGAAACATTCAGCCACAGGCTAAAACACCCTGCACAGCCCCTTCAGACAACAAGGAGACAGGTGAACTTGGTTTTAAACACTTGTGTATGCATTTGGGCTTTGTGGTACACCCTCACCTGCCAGGTACTGATATATCCTCCCAATTCACTCCCTCTTCATACTCTTCCATTACCTCTCCTTTCCCACCCACTCAAGTTTGCATCTGTCCCCCAAAAAACGACTGCAGGAAGCAAAGCACTTGATAAATTTATAACCAGTAGCCAACTGTCCCATAGTTCTTTACTTAGGTCAGACCATCCCAAAATAGGTCTTATAAATAAGACAGATTTGTAGTCGCACCTGGAGATTACTGACTGTCTTATTTCTCTCTGAGACCAAGGCTTGGCTTGTGAACCAGCCCATGGAATTTTTTTTTTTTTTTTTCAATCCCTGTTTAGCCTAGCATGAAATTGTTTTCCAGGTAGTGATTAATTCTGCTGCAACTTTTCCCCTTGTTGGGTAATTTGCTGTTGTTTGAGGAGACACTGCTGAACCACAGCTTCCCCCCTTATCAGCAGTGTCACAACAGCTGGGGCCAACAAGCCCTTTGGCATCTCCTGTCACGGCATATCTCTGTTCCTGGGGATTTGAGGCAGCAGTTTAGCTCCTCTTAAACAAAATGGACAGTATCTAACATGAAGGAGAGGTTGTCAGCTCGCTGGCTATTAGAAGGAAAAGGTTTTGCAGCACAGGCTTTTTGATTCTGTTCTTTATCATCTCCTGTTCACTGTAAAGTGCAAACTCAGTACCTGCTTCTCCCTGGTCTGCCATTCTAGTCTCTCTCATTCTTTCCACTTTAAACTGCGTTTTCCCTTACCAAAACAAAACCCTGCACTTTTTCAGAACAATCCATCTCTCTTATTAAATGAACTGAATGTGGGGGTTTTATACTAAAAGCTGTGCTTGCAATGTTTAACCCCCAGGTAAGATCAGTTGCCTCATCCTCGTGGTGCAATTCCAATTTCTGCATTTCCCTCACACTTGTTTTCTCTTTGTCTCAACTTCCTTATTCATCTCCATTCAGCCCCCTCCTGCTGCAGCATTGCCATTCCTGTCTGTCTTTGCTCTGGTCCTCCCTCCTTTCAGCCACCACCAGTTTTGGTCTTATTTTCCTACTAAGCTGCCACAACTGCAAAAATCCAAGGAGATTTTGTCTGAATGTGGGAAGAGGTTCCCTACCTGGGCACAGGCTTTATAGGAATCACATCTTTCTAGGAGATCATGCAGCTGACTTCCAATTCCTTGATCATGATTCCTACCCTCCAGGATCACTTTGACCCATTCTTTAACCATGGACATTTTCTTTAACACTTGGCAACTCTTTTATGTGCCAGTAATCCAGTTTTACTCACTCTTTTGGCCATTCTTCATCAGGAGCAAGAAGGGCAGAAGTGGGCCCTTATTTATTTAAAAAAGCCCTCTGCATTAAAGAGACTTTTCATCAAAATAACTCCAAATCTTACAGATGAGACTTTCCCCTCACCACATATCCCTTGACCACAACCTATTTGGAAATCTGAGCCCTGAAGGACTTCTGAGTGTTAGAATTCTGCAGGCAGCCAAGCTCTTGGAGGAGGAAATGTCAGTCTCTAATAGCTGAGCTCACTTCAAATCATCCAACTTACCTGGAAAGACTGTTTGACCAATTTCCAAGAATACCAATCACACACTACACTCTCTTACTGGAAATTCAAGGAAGAAAAAGAGTACTTAGTGAAATGTCACGGAGTGAAAAGCAGCTGATAAGGAGAAAAAGGACTGAAACCAACACACTTGTTTTCTCTTGATATTTACCCGTTCTGTTTACATCCAAAACCGAATCTCAATTCCACTTCAAAATCAAAGCATTTTGTATTTATGGCGGTTTTTTCACCTTAAGCCACAAAGATACAAAGATTTTCCTGCGAAAAAGATGGTTTTCACTCTCATTGTTCTCCCTTCCCCATCCCCCTTTGAGCCGGGGGAAAAAAAATCATTTCAAAGCCAGCTGTAAACACAATTTGTATTGGGAACATTTATTGCTTTAATTATTGTTTGCATATGAAGTTTTTGACAGCATCCCTCTCAGGGGGCAGCTGCAGCTCACCAGCTGAGCAGCTGGAAGAGAGATAAAGCCCATGGGTTTGTTCTCAGCTCACTCCTCAAGAGTTCCACCCAACACTCAAACCTGAAATCCAGGTCTGGGACTGACCTTGGCATGCAGTTGATGTGCCTGTCCTGCACAATGGAGGGTTCAGATACCCCCTGAAAGTCAAATGGAACAGGGAAGGATAAGGTTGTTGATGAGCAACACCTTTGCAGTGCCTTGTTCTGCAGGACCAGCAAAATCTGCCTCTTCACCTCTTGGCTTGAGGTTCCATCCTCATTTACCACCAGAGCGACACATGCCCACAATTAACAGAGTAGAGATCAGCTGATGCTGTGACAAGGAACGAACAACTCCTGTCTTAAAGCCTTTCCAAAGCCTCCACAAATAATTCAGCATGGATTTCTAAAGCTCTGCAAAGTCAGACTAGAGCCAAAATGCTCTGTAAAACCACCAGCTGCAGGGGCTTTTGTTGAGGAAAACCTCAGTTTGGCTTTGAATTTTGCTTCCCCTGATCGATCCTGGGAGATGAACAGCAGAGAACAGCTGGCTCTTCCCTGCACCACCAGCCCCAAACTGGCACTGCCAGCGTGTAAAAATCAGACTGACAAGGGGGAACACACACAGGTCTCCCGTCAGAAGCTTTACATCACTGGATCAGCAGCTGATATTCGAGGAAAAAATGCCCCCAAAAAAGTCAAGGCAACGAAAGATAAACAGAAAAATAAGCACTTGTGAAGTACCTGCTGTTACTTTCTCAGAATCTGCATTAGCCAGGCCATCAACTTTGCCATAAATGCCTGTAAATTCTGAAGGAGATGAAACGTTGGGGGACTGGTGCTTGACCAAGAGAGAAGTGTTTTCTCTAGTGCTGCTTTGGCTGGGCTGCCATGGTGATCCCATCCCTTGTTTTCGTACCCTGCCTTCCTTTTGACATTGCAAATCGTGGCAAGGTCAGCAATCGAGACCCTCCACGAAGTTGAACTGCAGTTTAATCGTCAGCTCAGAAAGCTCCGTGTGGAGACAAAAGGAAAGGAAAGCACTGCTTTGAGAGCTGGCTCTGGGAAATGCTGGCAAGGAAAGAACTCCGAGAACGAGTTGTATTCGGGAGAATTACAAGAGGATCATTTTCCAAGCAGGGGGCTTCATTTGCTTCTTCAGTCTGGGGTTTTCATTTGCTTCTTCAGTCTCTACTTTTGCACACCAAGACGTGTGCCACCAGCTCAAAAAGCCATTTCAGCACCAAATACGTGAGAACAGGAAAATTACAGTTCTGACTCCCACCAAACCGGGAGCAATCCAAGCTCAGAAGAAAGGTGCTTTATTTTCTGGATGGCACAGCAGGTTATGGAAACCCACCTGTTTGGAAGACAATGAGGGCAATTTTTAATCATCCGAAAGAACACAGTGGTTGGGGAAAGAACAGCAGCAAGGGGGGCTAAAGTGAATTTAAAAGCCTGCTTTTGGAGAGTGCTCTGCAATTTAGCTAATACAGAATAAGCTGCCCTTAAAACACACGAGGTCGTTGTGCAGCAGTGAAACCTTGCAAGGACACCATCAGAATTTCACTCCCAGTCCCTCGAACTTCTCCAGGTGGGCCAAACCCAGTGGGTTTCCAGCACAGCTCAAACCCAGAGCCACACAAAATATAGGAGATAAATCCTTGCTCGGGATGGGTGGCTTTGCAGGCCTGGATGAGTCCAGAAAAGGCTCCAGCCATGAACTTGCAGACAGCTCAGGAGTCAAGGGGAACAGCAGTAAATACCTGAAGAGGGCTCCTGCCTCTCACCACTGCTGGAAAAAACCCAGCAAAGCCATTTGCTGATGAATGTATGGGTTTGTAGAGCAACTCAGCAACTGATAAATGAGAAAATACAAGCACCTAGGGCAAAGTTTAAATTTAAACAACCTCCAGAATCAACTACAAACAAACCTGTAACCAGTGAAGAGAGACTAAAGGGGTAGAATGCAATATTTCTCTGCTGCAGTCAGATGCAAGGCTGTATTTAGAGCAGGATTAGCAAACTACTGAGCAATCCCCAAAACAAAACATTACAATAATCAATTCCTTTAGCAGCAAAGGCCTGAGCTAAGCATTTTGCTCTGATAGCATTTATTCAGTCCATTATTTCAGACATAGTGTGTCAGCAAAGGGAAAGCAACTCGGTTCAGTTATTTATCTACAAACACTTGTTCTGTGCAGATGCAGATTTGTAAACTGTTTTTTTGTTTTGTTTTTTTTTTTCCAAATAAACACTGTGGTAAAGGCAGCTGCAGGAAAAAAAAAATTAATAATAATAGTGAAACAATCAATCTCACACAAGCAACATATTCCCAGATGGAAGGGAAACAAAACAGGCTGTTTACCTGTATTACAACAACTCCTGCCCCTCCTAAGCCTTTCCAAGCTTTCACAAATGAAGAGTTTCTTTGGAATTAGGAATCCCTGCTCAATTACTGCACACTGGAACAACTCCACGCTCACACTAATGAATGTGCTTTCACTGAAAGCATATTTTCTATACTATTTTCTGTCAGAGGTGTGTCTTATTGTCTCAGCTGCCTAATTTCCCGAGGCAGGATGAGGTATTCCTGAAAATTTTGCATTCTGTGATGAGAACACAGGCACAATGGCAGTATTTAGGGGAGTCGTGTATTTATTTATACCCACATAAAGGAACCACACAGACCACGTGCCAAGACTTGTGCAGTGCCTGGAAAAACCTCAGTGTATTTTTTAATAATTTTATTTTATGTGAGAGAGAATTCTGATTGCAACCAACCTGGAAAAAAAAAACCCACCAAGCAGCTTCTCTTCCTTTTCCCACTGTTCAAAATTCCCTCTGAACTAGTCATCCAGCTGGAAATAAGGAATCAGAGAAGCATCAGGGCAACCCTACGAGGTCAGTAAAGCAGCAGAAAAACTCAAGCAGGGAATTTTCATCCCTGGCAAGCACTTGGTTGATCTGTGAGTTGATTCCCACATCCATGGACTCTTTTTTTGTGGCTCTTTGTCATCAGCCTGGGTAAGTTTAGTTGGTGAAGTTCAACAACTCAGAGTTGAATTTCTGAGACATTCAAACACTGTCAGTTTTGTGTTTTGTTTTGTTTTGTTTTGTTTTTTTCAATTTTTAAGTGTATTTGCCACTCAAAAATCCACCAGAACTCCCCGTGACTGAGCTTGCTTTTAAGGGATTATAAACCCCAAGTGAAGTTAACACCGAGCATGACACTTAAGTGTGAAATCCCAGTATTTCTGCCGATTTCCACCAGCCCATCCCTCCCCCTCCATCCTCCCAGGAGCACCACCAAAACAAAAAAAACCAACCAACCAACCAACCAAACAAAAAAACCCACAAACAAACAAACAAAAAACCAACCCCCCCAAAAAAACCGGCTGGCTGGTTCAGGGAGGAGACTTTAATGCTTTAATTGGTTCTCGTTTGGAGCAGTTCATTAGAAAGGCAGCACTTTGTGCCTGGTTTTCCAGCCTGTCCGACCTGAGGATCAAGCAGGGACAGTGATTTACACCCAGCTCCCTCCTCACAGACACAGGAGGTGCTGCAGAGGGGTCACAGAGGAACAGAGCAGAGGGAAAATGCTTTTTGTTTCCTGCTTTACCCCCCCCCAAACCAGCCCCACAGACGGATTTCACAGGCCAACACCTCCAGCCCTCCAGCAAAGGGATCTGGAGAGCAAATCTTGCAGGTTTGTTACTCCCAGATCACCTCCTTTCCATAGGTACATTCCATTGGCCTCAGGAATTCTCTCTATTCTATTCCTTTCAGAGATGCTCTGTTTCAGATGGGATTTTTTTAAAAGGTATTCCAATTATTTCCATATTTTCTTACGAGAGGAGTCACTGCCCAACACTTAGAGACTTTCCTCTGTATAAATAACCATCCCTTTCTAACCTGAGCTTTCAATGTCACCCCAAAGCTGTTTGGCTTCCATGAGTAGATGAAGCAACAGGCAAGATCCCCTTCTGAACTATTAATATCGAAGCAGCAATAAATCTGACAATGCTGGGACACAGTTTGTCAAGCAAGGGTGGAGAGCCAGCCAATTAACCTGCTGAGTTATTTGCCTTTTTTGCTCATGAAAATGAGGGTCTCTGCCCGAATTTTACAGCCCTGAATGTGGATGGAAGCAGCCAGACAAGAGGAGAGCAGGTTCACAGCTGAACGATGCCAATCAGAAGGGCCCCTCCTGGATTATTTCCCATCTCTATTCCCCACCACCCTCCCTCCCTGCAGCTTATCCATGAATCCTGATGTCACTTCTCTTAATATCTTAACACTGTCATTTTTCAAGCTCCTAATGAAAAGTGAGACAGCAGAAATGTAATCTCTTCACACTTACTCTAACATATCCACACATTAATTTCCTGTTTAATCAATTACAATACTTCTCACAAAAGCAATTTTTTTCCCAGGGAAATGCATAAAGCCAAAAAGATTTCCCTAAACAGTTGGAGCAAGACATACATTTGGCAAGTTTAGTTCTTCAATAGATACTTGAGAAGAATGAAAGTGATGCTTCAAATTTAATTGGAAAAAAAGAAAAAAAAAACCAACCCACATACTGTGTGGAGATTTAATATCAGTTCTGGAAGATCACAGAGGTCAGGAATTTGCCACGCAGGGTGACATTCAAACTGAAAACAGCTGCTTATTGCAGTGCAAATACAAGCTCAGACCAGTCCTGAAAATCCCTGCTCATCTCCCCACTCAGATTTTAAGCATAACACAGATCAGTTCTGTTTAATTTTGGGAGGCCAAGGCTAAACCCTCGCCTTATTTCGTCCCACACAAATTAAGGTAGGACCAATTTCAGGCTCTCACTACCAGTAACAAGCTGGAAGTAATTCTAAGCATGACAGCTGCATCACTGGATACCTCACAACGTGCATCTGAGGAACATTATTTGGGAATGATAAATTGGAATCTGCCACCTTATGAATAATGCAACTTTATCACTTGGAAATAAATCCAAGCCCTGGGGCATTTGAGTGAACATTTTTGTGCCTTAAGGAGGAAGAAAGGAAAGAGAGACATGAAGATGCAGAAACAGCTCCTAAGCTGCCACTGGTGGTTTTTTTAGAGAACTCCTCAGACAGGCTGATGAGGGAGGAGCAGAGATCCCAAACAACTTTATTGCAGCAACAACCCACAGCAATTTTACAACTCATTTCAGAGCCGTTCAGTTAAACACCCAATCTCAAGAGTTCTACCAGCTATTAAACCCTGCTCTCAAGTATTTTCCAGGATACCTAATGGCATCAGGTAAAATAACAGTTATATGAGGATTACAGAACGTAGCCTTTGCTTATTCTGTATTTGAAGCCTACCCTGAGGTGAAGCTGTGCATGTCATACACGCAGGTCCAAACTGGTTTACCACAGTTAGTTAAAACACACTCCAGATTGCTGTTCACTGGGAATTCCAAGAGGAAATCCTCACAACTCTCAGCCAGGGAGATGCTTTGGGAAAGGTTTTCTTATTCAGGAAATTCCACTGAGTCGGTAGGAATGCTTTTAAATACCTGAAACACTTCCAAAATTTCGGCACGAGCAACATCTCCAGCATGTCCAACATGGAGAAGTTGTTTTCAGCACACACAGAAACCAGCTGAAAGGTGAATTACTTGCTTTTTTCCAAGCTAAAAATTCCTCAAGAAAACCCCTGAGGTGTAGGAGGCAAAATACAATAGCTGTGTAATTAGAGAGGTTTCTAATAAAAAGTTACTTGCTGTGCTTATTCCAGCCTTTGATCATTTCTTTTTGCATACACAGGAAACAGGAGACATTTAAAAGCATTACACACATCATGTGTATTAATAACCACATGAAAAGCTGCAATCCTTGCAGGGATGCCTGCAATAGTTCCTCCCATACATGGTGCTGTTTTTCCCCCCCTCACACAGCATCTCTTCATTCCATTTTTATTTATGATACTTAATATTCAGCCCATATGATAATTTCAGGAACTCTCCCCCAATTAATAACATGCAGATTTATGCAGTTCCCTAGTTTGCATCCTTAATTTCCCCCACAGTTTGTCTGCTTTACTCTAATTCCTCTGATGTTTACTTTGTCTTGATAATCTTGCAGAGTTAAAAAGGAACTATCATTTGAACATTCATTATTAATTCCTCCTAAGCATCTCCAATTAATTTTCTGAATAGATTGGTACTTTATGGCATTTGTTATTGATTGTTTGGAAGTAAACTTCCAATTACCAGAGGAGTTTTCCCTCACTCCAAACTTGTGTTTGAATATTTTTCTGCTCGGCAAAGCAGTTTTAAAGAGGCAGCACCTCTTTTGGAGTCACAACTGCAGCCCAAATGGATATAACAGCCCATAAACCCTCTGTCTTTACAACTGTATCTCAACTGACAGATACAAATATAAATCAAGACAAACTCCTTTTGGCAGAGATAACCAGAGTTTACAGTTTTAGCTTCATCAGCATGTTAATGGGATCCCAGTTAAAGCCACTCTGTGGTAGAAAGACAAACTCACAAAAATCTTGTAACTCTAAGAGACAAATACAAAAACTAGAGAACTGAAGTAATTCATTGTCCAACGGCCAAAGTCAAGGGAGAAAGAGGCCTAGAAATGCTGCCCAAGAACTGAAGACTTACTAGTGCAAAAATTATTTCCTTCTACTTTATCACAAGATAGGAGCAACACCTGTGTTTTTAATCTCCCTCCTATTTGACTGCTTTGCAAAGAGATATTTAGCTCAGAACTCCAGAAGCAGTAAAAGTCTAAATCAAGAATATAAACACAGCCAGCTCCCTTTCTTCAGTTTGCATCCAAGGCAAGAGGAGCTCAGAGACAAAATAAGTGGTTTTTTTTAAGTCCCAGAGAATCATTCTTGGGGTACTTGCATCTCTCCCCAGCCATTAAATCCCGCTCCCCAGGGTGAAGTTTGAGCATCTCTGGTCACTCCATTTTTCTCAAGGACACTGCTGATTTGGGCATTAAAGATCTCAAACCCATGCATTAGAAATATTAACACAACTCAAAGTCTTTTCCTACAAACATTACTGTTTGGGTCCATGTCTATTCACTCTGTTCCATCACTACATCCTCATCAGAAAACAAAGGGTAAAAGGAAATACACTTGTGGTTCTCCCTCAGTTTGCCTGTGCCAGTCAGCAGCTCAAATCTGGAAGGTTCTGCTCAGCCTCCTCTGGTTTTCAGCCCCTTCTTTTGCACAAACCATGTCAGGCAACATTTGACTTCTACAAACATCCTCCACCTGGGGAGCTGCATGATGGACACGGCAGCAAAGGAAGAAAATGCAAATGGAAAAGGAGATGCAAGTGTGGGAACCTGCTCAATCTAACTGAAAAATAACTCATTTAGCAGGAATGGTTCAGAGAAATAAATGCTGTCAGAGCCAGAAGTCAAACAGTAAATAAGCCCTACCCAATTTCAACATGTAGCTGCTTAAAAACATTCTTCACAGTAATGTGCAGTTTAAGCACTTAGGAAAATTGCCAAGAGGTGTCAAAACAGCAAAAAGGAGTCTGAAAATAAAGTTGCATGAAAATAAATCCCCCTCAGCTTTGCCAGACATCTCAGGTTCCCTAACTACAACAGAGCTGTACTAGATCCAGGAGAGAGTTATTTTCCAGCCATGATATTTCTTTACCGTGCTGGAACAAGCCACCAGCACAAACTGCCTTGTTCTGTACATTCAACCCCAAAATTCCATCCCCAATTTTGTGGTATTTGGTACTTTTGCACTCAAACATCCTTCAAATATTAGAAAGGATAAAGACAGATGTGTGGGTCTTCTGGGTTTTTTAATTGTTGTTTGTCTACCTATAAATAATACTGCTAAAAATATATACCCTCAAATATTGCTATTTTTGGTCAGTTCATTGAGAGAGAGAATCTAGACTTCACTAGGAAGATCTAAGTCACAGGACTTGAATGTGAGAGTTACTAAATCAGAAATAGTCTGTTGGTTTCCCACTCCTCCTGCCCAATTATTCACTTCTGAGCCTTCCCCTTTCCTTATTCACAGATACACATACCCACCCTGCTTCTATTCCCTCCTCTTGTGGGAGCAAAAACCAGCAGTAATTAGTGTAACACTGACAGCCTTCTCTTCAAAATACTCTTTATTGCAAGTATATTTTAGAGACAGCAGTATCAACACTGCACATCAAAGCTGCCACTGCCTTTTTATTCCCCAGGACTGCCTGAGATCTCTTGAGCTAAACAGACTTACACTGGATCAGTAACTGTGTTGGGAGACAAACTCCTCTTACTGCACAAAGTTATCCTGGCCACAGAGCAGACTTAAATCTGCATTTCAGCAGTGCCATTTGTTCCACCTTCACTGCTCTCTGGTCAGCCATCACCTCCTTTCCATCCTTTTTTTTGTTTCTGTCATGCCCTTTTTACCTCCCAAATGGGGAATCCTACTCTGGGATCTCACCTCACAAGTGAAGGCAAGTTGATGCTTTCAAGCATTTGAGCATTCTGGATGAAACAAGAGTTCTCAGCATTACCCATCAACTATGAATTTCTGCTGCAAGGGAACAAGTGCAAAACAGGTTGTCAGCCAAGAAGCTCCTGGGGGGCTCAGCAGTTGTGGTTAGAAAAGTCTCCCAAGGGCACGAAAACAACTGCTTCTTACTTAAATATTCCTTGTGTGCCACCGCTCTCTCCTTATCCCACACGGTGCTAATAGCATCCAAAGCAGGCAAGAGGTGTCAATTATTAATGAGTCACATTTCTGTGTGTGCCAGTTTGCTTCAGGTGAAACTGGTGAAGCTGGGCAGGGCGCTTCAAAACCGAGCTCAGGAACAGCCTCTCCTCACTGTGATGGGATCCAGGCTGGTTTGCAAACTCAGAGGAGAAAGGCTCCTCTGTAATTAGGGTGGCACTGCTCAGCACAGCTCCCCTGAACAGATGGAGGCCCCTCCTTCCTCAGGAAATGCCACCCCAAGGCAGAGTTATCTGCACACCTGCTACAGCACTTCCAGAAACAGAGCACAACAGGAGCAGTGACAGCAACTCTGCTCCCGTGGGAAGCAGCCCAGGAGGCACAGGAAGGCAGAGGAGCCATTGGTTTGTAGTTCCTTGTCCTCTCCTGCCAAGAACCACCTATCCCTCAAAAAAATGAGCCTACAAACAAACTTTATCCTACCTGCTGCTGCGTTTCCACGACGCAGATTTGAGTCTGCAACCCTTCCCGTGGATCTCCAGTTTACTGTGCCCTGTTCCCAGCAGTCACATTTAAACGAGCAGATGCCAGTGCCAGGTATTTCAAAATCCAGCAGAAGGTCTGCTTTGCCAGGGGGTTTATTTCGTGGGAGGTTACTGTGACTGAAGGGGAAAATTCTGCCTCACTGCACCAAGATAGTCCCTACCCCAAATTCTGGGCATTGTAGTAGATTGGCAGCAAATAAAACCCTAAAAGATTTCTTCTTTTTTCCCCATCACACCCCTCCAAAATGTGTTTTGCATTCAATCTACAACTCAGAGGTATTTCTCTATTAATATTCAGCCCAGAAACATCATTAAAGCTGCACACACTCCACGAGCTCCACACGCTGTAAACAAGTTTTACACCCTCAAAACACTGAGCACAAAATGCTCTGTGCTTCGTTTCCGAAGGAAATCAACCAAAATACGACCTCTCCCGACTGTTGAGGGCTATTCCCATAAAAGTCTTGGAACATACTTCAGGCCCTGCTTTTTAACGAGTCTCACAGCACCACCACAGGCATTTAACTTTTAAAAGAGTAGGGAGGCAAGTTTCATCCACAGGAGGTGGAGCACGGAGGCAAATGGGATGTGTCAGCTCCAAGGCAAGTCCCAGCAGTCCTTCAGGATGGAATCCAAGGTCCTGACCAACTCCAGAAAGGCCTTTCACCTCCTCTTACCTGGAGCTCAGTGTGCACGTGGAACACGTGAAGACCAAAGAGTCTAATCCCACCCAAACTAAATTCCTAAAACCTGGCAATTCAAGGTGAGCAGCAGGGCCAGAAGAGCACACCACAAGAGCCAAGTGAGCTGCAGAGAGGTTAAATGGTCCCTGTTATAACACCACAGCTGAAGAACCCACTGGAGGCACTGAAATCCCTGTTCCCACCATTTCCAGCTGAGCCTACCCAGAGCCAGCACACGGACTGCTGGACAGGGGGATAATCACATCCCACTGGGAATTTTGATGGCTCTTTGCAGCCAGGCTTTGGCTGCTTTGCCAACATACTCAGCATCCTGAGGACAAGGCAGAAGGAGATTCCAAGAACTACTTCTCTCCTGCAGCATCAGCTCCTAAACATCTACATAAACACATAGTAAGAGCTGAAATGAGAGTAAACTATCCCCTCAAATAAGTATTTCCTCTCTTGCCCTGACTAATTAACAGCAGTGACTTTTGTTAAGAGGGAAACAGAAGTTACTTAAACTTGGCATTATTCTCAAATCAAAAATACATATTTGCTTTGGGATAGAGTGCAAACAACTCTTCAGAAAACTGTTTGCTGTATAGAAATGTGATTAACAATCAGAATATTGCATCAGTGACTGCAGGGATAGGTGTTTGCAGTAAGACTGAATACATAACATGAGCACTCACTGTACACATTCCACAGGTACCTCTCCCTACCAAGAGAAAAGTCATGAAAATGGAAGTTTTCCTTAAGCACATGTGTGTAAAAAAAAAAAGTAAGCAGAGGTAGGTAGCTCTCATTGAAAAGTCAAATAGGAGAGCTAACAACAGTGTCAAATGCACTCATTTCACTCCTCACAGCTCCATGCAGCATTATTTGCTGACAGGTAATGGACACGATTTAAATCACTCTTCCCTTCACCTCTTCAGATACAATCAGTTATCATTTCTGAAAGTAATGAATCTGCCAGGCTGGAAAATCCCAGATGATCTTGATAGAATCAACTTCTCGACTTTCATTTAACCTCCTCTCATCCTTCAAGAGTTAGAACTTCTGCAATATTCTATCAGGCACCCTCAAATAAACCCATGCAAATCCAGGGACAGAGAGCCCTGTCCCAGAAGAGCTTGTCTGGACCTTCCTGGATCTCAGAGAACCTTTCACATTCTCTCCTCCACCTGTGGAAGACCTCCTTGTGGAAACTTGCTTGTGAATGGAGTGAATGCCATTCTCCTATATCCTGGCCTCCCTTGGGAATTTTTTTGCATTTTATAAATATATATATATTTTTATATATATCCAAACCTTCCTTCCACAAAGCAGCACCACAGAGCAACAGGGGCAACCTGAAAGGTTCAAAAGCTACAGAAACACGTCCTTTTCAGCAAAATAGAAAGGGCTGCACATCCACCTTGCACAGACCAGAACAGCCCCCTTAATCAGTTCACAGAGCTGACACGAACACTGATAGAGGTGCATCATGGCCATGTTTCCCTCAAAGCCATTGCTGGGGGTATGAGCACTACTCCAGGGAGCTCCTGAACTCAGAGACATCTCAGGCTGGCAAGACATCCCACAAGTCACACGCTTCTGTCACTTCTACACCAACCCAAGTGACACCCTTGGGCGAGCTCTCCCCCATCTCCCGCTCAAAGCCAACCAGACACCACAGCCTGCAGCATTTATGACCAACCCTGCTTCTGAAATAGCCCAGCAGCTTGTCAGACATGCAAGATTATTATCTCCAAAGATGCCAGGCAATCCCAATGAATCAATAGAGGTTCTGACAGAGACCTGCGTGCTGAATTAAGCAGGGCTGACAAGTGGGTTGTAAGCACACCATGTTTAACGATCAGATGAGATTTTGCTCCTAACAAGATTACTCCCTTTTTAGCAGGTGTCTGTGTGCTGCAGGAAGATAATCCTGCATAATCAACCATCACACACATGTAAAGTCAAGAAGTAACAGCTCATTAATGAAAATTCTATAGACACAGCCAAGCAGCTGAAGCAAATGTGTTTGACCTTCCAGGTTTAATCAGCAGTGGGGACTTGCTCAAAGCCTTCAGCAATGTCTCCATCACCTGGGCAATAGCTCCTCTGCTTTATAGGATGCTGCTGCCTACATGGTCCAGACTTTAGAGGCAAAAACCAGCATTCAGTGCATCCAGAGTTTGTGGGTTACAATCTCCTGCAGGTTTACAGTGGCTTTGAACACAGAACTCCTTTTTTTCCTGCAGTCTGCAACCATTCAAGACCATGTCTAGACTAAAACCCAGCATCTTCCTGAGCTTCTGTGCCTCGCTGACACAAACAATTCGGTCTGACAGACATTCCAAGCCACGCATAGGAACAACACACACCTGATAATGCAACTCAAATGCATCACACTGTGCTGGTGACAACCAAGTGATCCTCTGAAACACAAACCCAACGCTCTCAAGCACTCACAGCTCATGGGACATGACAAAGAATGAAGAGCAAATCCACTAAACCACTATTTGTCCAAGAACAATGTGAGTGACTTGCCCTCTGAGCACTGTTCCAGTTAATGCTCATCTCAGTTCCATTATTTCCCACTAACAGGCATGATGTGGACAGTGGCAAAGCTTCTCAATTCAACAGCACCCCAAAACAGATGAACACAGAATGGAGTCAGCCTGAGGAAAAAAAAAATACACAGTAGGACAGTTGGAATATTTTCTCATTTTCTCTTCTGCTCTCTTGCTGCTGCTGACTCAAGCCTAATTTAGTGTCAGCATTGCCTTCTCACTCATCTTGCCCCTCTTTCTAAGTGTGTTTAATCTGCTGTAAAATTGTTTTCATGGCTGCAGTGAATGTTATTGTAACTGTTTTACAATGTGCATTATGTGCACTGTGTAAAGGATTTGCCTTCTCCATGCAAATCAGTGTTTTGCTGCTGCCAGTCAAGGTCTGTGCCCTCACACTGCTGCATCTCCCATCCCTGATGGGCACAAATGCCATTTAGGGCAGGATTCGTTAAAAAAATTAATCACTTGGGGCACAGTTCTACAGAACTGGGGTTCCCAGCTTGGCCAGTTTAACCAACAGTTGTTTGGCCAAGTAACTTTGCTCTGACCCAGAGCAGCTACAAGTGCTGAGCCAGAGGAAACACAGGCTTGAAGAGAGATGGTCATCAATCCCTGGGCTGACAGGGCAAACAAAGAACAAAACTGCAGAAAAATATGCCCATTCTGGGCACAGAAAATAACCCTGGTTTAGGACAGTCGGGTTATATGCAGCATCAGGACGTGGTGGTTTTGATCCTCCCTTTAGATGAGACATATTAAACAGTTCAAATCGGTCAGAACTTTTCATACTGAATAAGCAGAGAAAGGCAGGAAGCTGGGACACAATTTTCCCAAGATCCCTGAAACAAGTTAGCACCAATAAATCAGGCTGACTGCCAGTCCTGAACCTGAACATCAAGGCCTCACTTAAAGCTGCCTCCCCTTGTCTCCAATTTTGCTGAATTGTTCAAATATGCAAGTCAGCTGTCAGGAGTTTAGACTTCTCATAATTGTATTTAGACAGGCTTTAAAAAAAAAAAAAAAAAAAAAAAGAAAAGAGAGGGAAGAACTTTAAGCTTGCCTTGTAGTTCAATATTTTTCAGATGCCAAGCTGAAGGATGGTTCAGAACTTGGAAATGCTTTGGTCACCAGCCACAGGGCCAAGCAGATGACTTGTCCAAAAAATAAAGCACACATCCGTACATACATTCCACAGGGATTCTCCTGGATGGAGAGACAAGCAGCTCACCCTCAAGATCACTACTGAAACACAAAACAAGTGTCACCTGCACGAGGTGTGACAGCATAAAAAGCAAGTTACAGGGAAGCCTGAGATGATTTTTCCCTGCACTGCAGGGAAAGGAGGTTTTTTTTTCCTTCGAGTATTTCTGCACAGCCATCCCACACCTCATTTCCCAACGTGTCTTTAGCTTCTTACTACACTCCCAGCTTGCCAATTTACCACAGCGAGCGATCCCAGCATCGGAGGCTGCTCGGAGAAAGCCCATCCCTCAACCTGCCAATGCAAGGGCACACGATTAACTAACAAAATCCATATTTAAAAAAAAAAAAATAAAAAAGGAGGAGAAAAACCTCCGTCCCCCAATTCGCAGCTTTATCTCAACCACTCCCGTTATCAGTCTCTCGAGCGACGCTGCCATGGCAACCACAATGCCTTGGGCTCAGGGGACAGGATGGCACAAAAGGAGACACTTGTCTCCACTTTGTTAGCTGGGTAATTGGTCCTGCCGCGCGGGGTCAGCTCGGAGAAAGATGACAGCAGGTAGAGTCTGTCTGGTTAGATACCAGGGCCACCTTATCCTTGGAACAGATCTCCTGGATTTATTAAACACTTAGGAGGTTAGTGAGCTGTGGAAATCCGATTCACCACCACCGCAGTCTGCTGACGAGGAACCTCCTCCTGTGCTTCATCAAGTTTTCATTATCTTTCTGTGGGTTTTTTTTTTGAGGGAGGGAAGCTTCAGGGATTTAAAGATGCTGCAATTTTCAAGCTGCATGAGCCTTTCAAATCAGTCACCCTCTCTCTGTCAGCAACCTTTTCAAGAACAAGAGCAGGTCAGCTGGTTCTTGAGCTGAGCTCTTTGGGTAGAGCACGGGACAGACCAACTCTTGCTGCAAGTTCCATATTTCCAGGCAGGCTGAAGAACAAGCAAGCCAGGTCTGAAGTGTTTCTGATGTTCCTTATTTCTGCATTCAGGTGTTTTCTCGTGCTGACGCAGAGAAAACAAACCCCAACCACACCAAAGCAAGGGAAGCACCCCCTGATTGTATTTAACTGTGCTCAGTTCAGTGCCATCTGAGAGGTCCTTGCAGGGTAACACCAGAACTTCAGTTTTTAGGAAAACTTTACCTCAGGAGGAGATTTCAGGGGAAGCAATTTTTACCTCTTAAACATCTTCCAGTGAACTCCTAAGCCCCTCTCTCATACATCCTACATGATGGGTGCCAAACAGCTCCTCCAGGGCTTCCTCCTGATCTTTCAAAGCTTTCTTCCCAAAGCTTAATAAAATCACAGCCAGTATTTTGCTGTCAGCTTCCCCTCACAGGTAGTTTCTTAAACAAAGCAGGGGGGGAAATCACAAATATCCCCTGGAGGACTTTTGTGCTGCATCAAAGTTAGAAGACAACAGGAAGATTTCTATGTTGCCAATAACCTTGACAGAGTACAAGCAACAGGGAGATTTGGTTAGCAATGGAAATCAGCAAATTGCTAACCAAAAAGTGTTATTTTCCAGTAGTTCTTTACTTTAAGGGCCTCCTGGCTCTGGCTTGGATAAAGTACATGGGCTTCCACAGCAGTGGGACTGAATGATATCCTTCCTCACAATAATATAGCACATTGTTGATATGGCTTTATGTAAGAAACCCTTTTAAACAAAACCAGCAGTGCAAATTATGCACACTTCAACGTTTCATACAAATATTAGTTTAATGTCTGGGGATTTCTGGCTTCCACAGCATCCTAATTCTCAGTTGACCTGCAAGGCTGACATCCCAATAAAAATAATTAATATTAGTTGTACTATAAATACCCCCTCATTTCTCCTACAGCCTGCATATTATGTATGACAGCCATGCCTTTTTCAAACTTTAAAATCCTGTTTTACAGGCCTTCCTTTCAGCATAATATCCCCATAAACCACAATAGCAGTGCAGCATAGAGAGGACTAAATTAAAAATTAATGGGCCCTGCCAGTAGTAAGCTTTCTCAGAGCCAGTAAAAGGCAGAAGGACAGTCCTGCTTATAAAAAAAAAAAAAAAAAAAAAAAAAAACAAATACTCCTGGTCCCTGTCCCAGGTTTAACAGCCACTCCCTGCTGCAGTGCACTCCCATGGTTATTTACCCTCAGGAAGGAGGAACATCTACAGGGAAGTCAAGGGATGCAAGGGCTGGATTAACACAGGTCTTGTTGAACTCTACAGGAATAAACTCAGTGTCTGATTCGTCCCGTTTGTCAGTAGAGATTATCATTAACAGCTGCATCCAGGTGAGAAGTGTCTGGATACAGAACCATTTCTCAAGCACCTCTCATGGAGCTTCGAGGTGAGACATGACAACAGGTTGTGCACCTTGTGCAAGCCCTTCAAGCAGAATGGGAGCCCTTCCACACCTCTTTATGAGCATCAGAAAGAGTTATCTTAAAAATCACACTTTTCAGAGGTGGCCCCCAATGAGGTTTTTGGAAAGAGACCCCCACTGAACACAGCACCCTCAAAAAGCCCATGCACTGAATTTTATCAACTTGCATTTCTACTTTAGCGATTCCCCCCCCCCCCTCATTTTTAAATAACTGAACTCTGCTAAAACACTTACAGCTTTTCCACAACTACCTGTCTAAAAGCTCCCCAACCTCTTGCAACTCCCACTCCAAAGCCCCATCACCTCTGCAGTGAAACTCAGGACAACTCAAGAACACACGAGACAGGATCCTGAGTGCTTTTAGAAAGCAGAAATAATTATCAGGAGCAAGATGGTTTTTATCCCTCCAACTTCTCCTTCCACAGCCTGGACCCAAAACAACACAGCATTAAAGGAGTGGATGTTCTAGTGAGGAAATGGGGTCAAATTCAAACAGGCTGTGAAAATTGAATAGGAGGTCAATGAGCACCTGACTACCCACAGGAGTTAAAATGGAGATGTCAGCTCAAAAAAGTTCGAAGAATCCTGTCTGCCTCCCTAAATTGTTACAGTTTTAGTGGGAAGGGCTGCATTTTCCCTTTCTCCCTGTCCACTTCAGCACATTCATAGCAAGCACCCATTTTTTAAATCCAGCTGGATGCAACACTTCATATACACATCTACAAACACAGAGTAGTTTATATCAAACAGACCACAAACAACAAAAAGTCTTGCTGGTGCTTTTTGTTGTTACATTGCCCCATAAACCCATGGAACTCTCACAACAACAACTCCAGCAGAGGAAAACTAACAGACTAAAAGCAGTTTATTGAATCAAAGGGGAAGAGATTTGTTGTATATCAATTAAGTCGCAGATATCTGTCAATATTTGACATGTAATGACAAAACAAGGTTTCTGGTACTCAGACAAGCATTTAATTCCTCTAAGACAGCTGAGAAACTATTAATCAACAATAGATTGCCCATGAGAAGCCATTAATCAACGACAGATTTCCTATGCAGTGCCTCATTTTTCAGGACATCAAGCAACTCCCTAAATTAAAGTCCCCGTTCAGGAAGAGAACTGCTCAACACATCGCGCCCCCGAGGAGCTCTGCAGGCTCTAAAAACCTCCCTTGGGAAGGAAATCGCTCAGGCAGGGCCTGGAGATCTCAGCAGGTCCTCCACCACCAGGGAGATGTGCAGAAATCCCTGCCCGGCGTTGCTGACGTTCCTCTTGCTGTCCCCAGCGTGGAAAACGCAGTCACCAAGGCAACCGCTGCAGGGATCTGCTGGTGGCCGAGGATAACGTTCAGGAGCACGTGGACATAATTACTCCGAGGCATCCACAGCTTGTGCCCGCTGGAGAACCTGCTGGAGAGCCGAGAGTTTCCATAGAAACCCTCTGGGACAGCCCAGGCTGAGCCTCCTCCCGGCTGTTTCACTTCCCAGGGCAAACAAAAGGGCCCAGCAAGGAAAGGAGGGGTGTTTTTTCACTTGTCAAGTGCAACAGCTGGGCAGCGAGCAACGAGGAGTGGAATGAGCCAGAGGAGTGGAAAAACACTTGCACATTTACCAGAGGTTCATCTTGGGGGTAAACAATGGAGTTCCTCTCCTACAGCAACTTATTTTGCTACTATCTGCTTGCTTGTTGACAGCTATTCCCTCTAAAAACATCATTATTTTACCAGCTCAGAAAGAAATAGTCCTACAGAGGGCTCCAAGTCCTTACAGCAGTTGGTTTGTAAAGAATGTTGTCCATCAGCTGATACAAAACCACTCGATTTGTCAGCCTATCTGGACACTCGAGACTGAGAGTGAAATCCTTTCCTGCCTAAGAGCTGCCAGCTTTGAGGGGCTTCCTAAACCAAGGAGAAAGTCTGAGAGCAGAAGAGTCATGTCATCTCCACTAAAGGTATTGTATAAATATATAATACCTTGCAGCAAAGACTTCATGAATTGGTGCACAGATCACTGTGGGAGGAGTTTGTGCATCATTTGGGGAGTGGAAAAAAAAAAGGAAATCTGTGCCTTCACCAGACCCTCAGCTCCTAAACCAAAACTGGAGGCCTCGTGCCAGCCCTCATCTAAGGCATGATGTATTTTTTTCAGAGTGTTTTTGACCAAGAGCAGACAAATGACACCAAATCATTCTCACCTAGCAGCCTGGTGCTCCCCCTCACTTCAAACCCAGCAATATCACCAGCCCTTTTCCCCTACACAGACCCAGGGATGTAATGTCCCATTTGGTCCCTCAGCCAGCCATAAACAGACATTATTAATTCAGCTTTGGATGTTTTATGATCCCTGGATGAAGATCAGCACAATGCAGTGCTCAGGTTAATTCCTTTTCGTGCTCCTGCACCGCTGCCAATACTGAGCAATTCTCCCCCCTCCACAGGAAGGGATAAACCACAGGGACAGCTGCAGATGACCTTTAGTCTTTTGAGCTCCACAACAGTGCTTTGCCATCCCTGTTGTGATCTCCAGCAGCTCAACTACCACTAAAACTGAGAGACTGGAGAAGGGATCATCCGTTCCACCCCAAAGTGCTTCACCCCAGCAAAAATGCCACGAGAAGGGCTCTCCCTCTGCCCTGCAAGGCAGGGACACCAACAGACCTTCAGCTGCTTTTTCTCCATCACCCCTGGGCTGATTCTTCTGTGAGTTTTAGGCATATCTTGTGTTTATACCTCGCAGCTTGCCCCGTGACACGGGAGAAATCCTTCAGGGTCCAACGAGCACAACAGCCAGCTCTGGTGAGGAACTGAAATGCTAATGAGAGAGCAAGAGCCTGGGACAGGAGCCCTTGTCCTTCTATTAATAGAAACTTCAGCAGAGCGTGAAGAAAGGAGGGCTGGGATGGCTCTTCTTTCCAGGATGCTGCTGTCCTGCTTACTGGACCATTAAATGTTGAGCAGAAGGAAAGACAGGTTTGTGTGAATAATAATGAAGGTGTAGCATCTGCAGTTCTTCCTTCATGTCTAGAAACTGCCTGTGATCACCTGACTGAGCTAACAAGGAGACTGACAGGTTTTGTTCTTGCAAGGAGCCATCACTGTATTATATATCTTGGGAGAAGGTGGGCAATTTTCTGCAAGCCCAGCCCCTGTGCCCAGTAAAGAGTTCATCAATTAGTTCTTTCAGATCTAAAATGAGAATATACAAGGTCCCAGAGAGAAGCTTTGGCTTAAGTCAAATGTGCTCCAGCACAGCAGAGAATTGACATTCCCTCAAAAATAATCAACTTCACCTTTTTTACTCCCTTTTCCTGCTGAGGTCATATGAAGATCACTACCCAAATCTAAAGAAAACTTCTCTAGCCCTTCTATGACATTCACACATAATTATTGCAGGGTATGTTCACACAAAGCTCTCTACCCCGTAATGTTATTTCCAGAAAACTGCAATTCTCTTGTAGCCTCAACCACAAATTAGTTACAATTAAGGAAAGGCCATATTCACACAGAAGAATGTAATTTCTGCTCCATCTCGTGCAAACCCTTGTAAGAAATTATCTCTCATGAGATGAGGTCACAGGGAGGGATCTAAACCATCCCAGCACATTACAGCTGCAGAAGAGATGCACGAAAGGGAGCTGAAAGACAAAGAACCCAAGCAGAGAAACACTCTGCAAATGATGGGCTGCTTGTACAATCCAATTAAGGTACAGTAGGAAGGCAATCTCGGTGACTGCTGTTCACTTTCAAAGTGATTGTTTTATTCAGGCACTCGCCAGCTGGAAGAGATATTTCATTTTAGCCCTTTCATCTACCACAGCCTGACACCAGAGCCCCTCTCAGGGACTGGTTGTCACAGCAGCACTGGGTCTCCCAGCCAACTTCCCAGCACACCATAAATCCTGAGAAGAAAGCAATAGGGCTGGCTGGATGTCCCTGCTGGAGATGCATCTCCATTTCTGCCCAGCTTCAAACTGACATCCAAATTCCCAGGAGTCCAAGCCTGCTGTGGGAACACTTCACCCTACACGGTCCCTCTTCCTGCTTTGAGTGGCACTGTCCTCTTATAGATAAGAAAATTAGATGAGGAGCCCAAGACCCAGCTACATGTAATTTCATTTCGGAATTACTTAAGCACATGGAAACACAAATCTCCCCCCAAAGAAAAAACCTCTTAAGAGTTGCTGCAGGGCATCACCATTGTTTCTTCTTCCAGCACCAGCTCAGGTAGGGTCCCATCAGCATTCAGCTACTAGGAATAAAAGATTGTTTCTCTTCAGTAGCAAATGCATGCTGATGATGAAAAATGTGGGGGTTCTTAAAGGTAAAACACCTGTGAAAGTTTAAATGCACGTGGTATTCTGTCATCATGACACATCCACAGACACCTTTGAATCAGCTCCTCAGGCCAGATGGCAATTCCTACCTCTGCCCTGTACCCACACGAACCACTGGCTTGCTACAGCACCTTCCAGCTGCTGCTTAATGGCACAAATCACAGCTCAGGAGGATGATGTTGCTGGATCAATATATTTTATAAACAAGGAGAGTGCAGCTGTAAAAGTTAAAATCTTCCCAGGGTGGGAAAACCACCCAGTTTTGCTTTATGCTCAGCCAGTGCATTTCCCCCCCCCAGACACTCACATCAACTTTATGACACAGCAGCACTTATCTTTGCAGCAGCATCTCCTGCACAGGATCTTGATGAATGTGATGGACCAGGCACCTCTGGGAGCTTTCAGAGGCTAATTCCAGCCAAGGGAGCCAATTTGCTGCAATCTGCAGTCAGACTGAAGCTAAGGCAGGACTGATGCAAATCATTTCCTGAAGGAGGTTGTCTCCCACAACACAGGGAGCCCTGGAAAACTGGCATTTGTAAACGCCCACCCTTAGAGTCACAATTTTAAATGAAGCTTGGGAGCACTTGGAAAAAAAAACCCAAAAAAACCAGCTCTCACCCTCTGCACTTAATTCAACATTTTAGGTGACAAGTGGTTATAAATTTACAGTATCTCAATGGCAGTCTGGGGACTATCAAACCTGTTCATTTTTTTTTTTAATATACCCATCAAATAACAAGAAGCAAACACCTTCACTTCAAGAGAAACTGCTGTATCCATCTTGACTCTCTGCCTCTTATTCTGCAAGGGATCATTCCTCCCCAAGGAGCTGCTTTCACTGCCAGTGCAACCCACCAAGTTTTTCCAATAAGTTTCAGGAAAAGCATTTTTTTGCCAGCACAAAACACATGAGCTTATTAAGGCAGTGACTCCTTTCTGAAGCAACAGGACAGAGAGTGCATTTTATGCTGTATTTCATGTCAACCACTGAGTCTTATTCCTCCCATCTGCCTTTCTGCCATACCCCTCCTGACACCAGTTGGGACACCTTCAGCAAAAGCCCTGCAAGCTATCAGTGAGCCTGTGAAGAACACCAAGTTCTTTATCCCCAAATCAAAACTAGGAAGAGGCCCTAACTCTTCAATATTACCAAAAGAAATCAGACACCCAGCTGATGAATGAGTACAAAAGAAAGTTGTGCCTGCATAGTGCATACTCATTAAGCAAAATCCCTCCTTCCCAGCTTGGAAGTCTTGGATTTCCCACTGGAGGTATGGTCAGGATCTTTACAAACAGAACAGGCACTCAGTTCTCTAAAGGTTGATGTAATGCCTCTTCAAAGTACCTCCAGAGAAAGAGACTTCCCCTTATTCGCAGTCAAAGGAGAAATAAAAGCCAACACATTTTTCTAACAGCCATTTTAAATGCCTTATTTTACACCCCTTTCCCATAACTTGAGTTCACTCGGATTTTCCCACCTGAAAACCATTCTGTAACTCACACAATACCAGGCTCTTAATTCGTATTCCTGGCAAGCCCATTTCCCTGGCTATCATGTAAATGAGCCTCCCTGGAGCTCTTAAGCATTATTATACATCATGGTAGTTGTATTACTCTCAGCACTATAAATGCAGTCCAGGACTCAATTACTATTCAGAGATGAACAAAGTATACACTGCATTTACTCAAACTTAAGGTATAGAACCCCCCCAGTTATGTGCATTTACTTATCAAGTGCCTTCAAGGAGAAAATGTAGGTCTACACCTCTAATTCATGTCCTTCAAAAGCCAATTCAAATTCGTCAATAAATGCCACACTTTGGTGCAACATCCATCTCAGTGAAATAATTTCATTCACAATTGTTATTCTGCAATATGAGCACGCTTTGTTACTGTTGCTTAAAGGGCTTCAATCAAAATTTGGTTTCTAAAAATCAAGTCACTTGGGCTCTGGCTCCTAAGGGGCATTTGAAAGGTCGAGGAAAAGCTATTAAAGGAACCCTCTGAAGTCTTATTTTGAGCCTTTTTAAAGTCTCAAAAGGCTCTCAGGAAGAGCTTCCAGACTTGTGTGAGTCCCAAACACTGAATGCCTCCAGTGTGGCAGATGATTCTGAGGTACCAGCTGTTGGCCTGGGACTCAACATCTGCATCCTGCTCCTCAAAACCTCCATTCCAGCCCGCAAAGTTTCAGTCTTTGTTGCAGTTTCAATCACAGAGGGAGCCAAAAATTACATGCAGCACGTCTCTCAAGTTCTCCAAAGGCTCAGGACTTCATTAAAGCTCCATTAAAAGCTGACTAATCTGTATTCAAACTGTAAACGGAAAAGCAAGGGCACAAGCTTATCACACACCCAGGAATACATTGTTATGCCAAGCATTTGGAAGTTTCCCAATTTATAACTTCTAAAAACAATGCAGACAGCCTGGAGAGTTTGGAAGAGCAGGCTCACGACTTCCGACTGGATTTACATGGAACACTCAGCTCAGGACTTACAAGAGGGGAGGAGGAGGAGGAATTAAGAAGAAAGAGCAACCCAACCACAAACTCAGGAGCTGGAAGAAAGAGCTCCGTCTCACTGGCTGCACTGGAGCTAAAAGCAGAGCTCCAAGTTGGCAATAAAAGGTCTTAAATAAATAATAAAGTGGCAAGTTGTTTTTAAGTAAACAGGAGAGGCCAAAGACTCAAACGTGAAATCTGCCACATGCAAAACCCGACAATCTGTAGATTATCACCAGTCCTGCTGCATTCTAATCACCACTAAACTAAGCCATTTCAGACAATTTCATTTTATTTCTGGGGGTCAGCAGAGTCAGTGCACACACCTTTACATCTACTTTAATTTTTCTATCAATAGCACAGCACTTACCCTGACCGTGACCCCCAGTGCAACTTAATCAGGGAGTTTCTTGGCTGAAAATACGGTGTTACTATTAACTGCTACCATAACTAAGCCCTTCAACTACCACCTCCTCGAAGGGCCAACGCCGTGCCTGGTTTCCCTGAGCAAAGACTAATTAGCTGCTTCATAAACCCTCTTCTCACCGAGCTCCAAGCCCTCAGTGCTATTAGGAGATAAACACTTAGAGGTGATGCGTTCCATTAGCAACAGGACTTTCCTTTGTGTGCTTCCTTCCTCTCCATCAGCCTCCCTGAGTGTGAGCCACGAGATAAAACTTGTGAGGAGACCGAGGGGCTCTCGTATATATTTACATACATTACAGCACGACCTCTGCGTTCAGCCGGTGAGTGTGAATTCGCTGCTGATGGAGGCAACACAACCTGCAGGAAAGCACCTCCTTACCCATGGAAGCGCCCTCCCCCAGCATTTATCTCACCTCCTTGGACAGAGAGTGTCCTGCAGACCAAAGCCACCCCTTTGACAGTCACTCCTCTCACACCACCAAGAGCTGTGAAGAAGCTGCAGGGTAGTGTTTTCAACGAGCAGCCAAAGAAACCTCACACCCCGCAGTGACAACTGAAAAAAAAACCCAAAAAACCCCCCAAAAAACCCACAAACAAACAAGGGGGGGGGGGGACAAATCAGCACAGGACTCATTTACTGGCAAAAAAAGTCACCTCTGAGTGGCACAAAAGCTTCATCTCTTCAAACCTGTTGTTCTAAAGAGCTTTTCGATTCCTGACAGCTGAGAAAGCCCCTCCCAGTTAAAGCAGTTTCTGCCCGATAAACGCAGGCGATATTTTGCGGATTTAAACGCATTAGCCAAATTATGTGCACTCCTGAGATGAAGTTTCATTTTCTTTGCTGGCTAAAACTGCATAATGGTCCGAGCTTTTTGTCTTGTAAGCTGTATTGATTTTACAGCTTGATGTACAGCTTGCCCAGCCTATGTTAATTCAATGCAAAGCCCATTTTTTGAGATGTCTGTTGCCTCTTCCCCACCAGAGAAATTGCTCACGGTGCACAGAGCTCTGTTAGGCTGCCTGATTAGCACAACTACCTGAGATTTGCAGGATTATTAAGTTTCTCACAGCTACACATTATTTTAATGCATGTTTTGTCGTCAGAACAAAAAGGACTTTCAGCCTTCACCAAATAAGCCTCAATTATGGCCTGCACAGAGAACAGGGGGAGTCACTGTCATGGCAAAACCTGTGATCTCAGGCTCCAGGACTATCTGCCTAATTATGTCTTAAGAGCACACACAGAAAATCCACTTTACCAGCTCTTTCACAAAGAAACTCGTTGACCCTGGAACCTAAAGAGCCAAAATAAGTAAAGTTATCTTGTGAATTTTACTTCTCAACCCAAGGGGAAGCTAAAGCCTGGTTTTAATAGGCATGGTAAGATCACAGAATGGCAAGAATCAGGTTTTGAGGAGCTGCTGTCTCTGAAAATGCTTGGAACACACTTTTCCCACCCCTCAGTGCCAGTTTTAGTGTCCTACCCCCTGTCTCAGATAAGGTCAGTCACACTTCACTCTCCAGTCTCAGGACAGCGCTCTCTGCCCCCAAACTGATTGTCCTCTAAACAAGAGAGGAACTCACTTCAGTCTGATGAAATTTCACTTTCTCCAACCCTCTTTCCTGGATTTCTGTCTTAAATTCTACCTCCAGCAACTCCAGAAGTGAGAGAATATAAGAATTATTAATTTTTTTTCCTTTGAGGTTATGCTCTGTCTGTATTTACACCAGGTAAAGAGTTTTTTCCTCAGTTGCACTGAAACAGATGAAAATCACCCACAAGAAACATATCCTGAATTTTAGCTCAAGAAAGGCACCCTGACTTTCAGCTGGTAGAACTAAAAGAGCAACAGAGCACTTCTTTTCTTTCCTGAGCAATAAGAGCCTCCTATCTTTCACTCTCCTGCCTGACTTTGCATATCATATCATCACATGATGCATATCATCACATAGCCCCAGTCCATAATCTTTAATAGCATTTTTCCTCTCTCATATTGGGTTCAAACTCACTTTGAGGTATTTGCTTTCTTTTTTGCCTCCATCAGAACTGACCCTCCCACAGAAGAGGAATATTTCCCACTAAACAAACCCCCCATTTATAGACTAGAATGGGTAGCTGGAGGTGGAACACACCGGTGCCCTGAGCTGTGCATGAACACTTGTGACACTGTGGGGACTTTGTCTTTTCAGCTGAATCCCCCATGGACCAAGCCTGGGGTTTGTAGTGATCTAATAAACATGGTGTTGTTGGCTTGAAGATTGTAACTGAGTGGAAAGAAGCTCTTTCAAACCATCAATTCTCAATTAGTTGGCTTTATTAGCTCCCTGTCTATATTTTCTCTTTGCTTCCATGCAATTCTAGACACTCCTACTGACCTAACAGTCTTTCTTTTCACTGCTATAATGAGGAGGGATTTTTTTTTTTTAATTTTATTTTATCTTCTGAAGTTCTATTCATTCCCAGCAACTCTTCTTTTCAAAATTGCTCCACAGTTCTGTCATTATTTCTTCTAAGCCAGCTTTCATTTGGCTTGCTGGAAAAGGGAAAAGGCACGGCCCAGACTCCTCTGTGGCTTTGTTCTTGCAATTATTCCTGTGCTCAGTTAATTGGGAGGCTCTGTGTTCCTGGGTTGTTCCTCTGATGCTTTCTGCCCTGTCAGCCCCAGGAAATGTCACCAGCCCGTTCTGCATTAGGGCTTTAATCTCTTTATTTTCAGATTCAGTTTCAAGAGAGTGTTTCCAGAGGAGGTGAAGCCTCAGGGAGAGGAGAAGCTCGACAAGTGGCAGAGCAGGAGGGCTGTGCTGCCTCAGGGCGCTTTCACTGGGCAGGAGCCACCTCTTTGTACCTGCTCACTGCGTGTTCTGCCTCCCTTTGTGCCTCCTCTGCCTCTGACATCACCCAGAACACACTGAGCTCCGTTTCGCCTCTTCCCTCATCACTCCAATCCCACTGGTTGTTGTCACCCTCTGTCCCATCACTACATTGTCCTTGGTGCCTCCTCTTTGCCCTTCTCACCACAGCCACTTCCACACCCTCTCTGCCACCTGCCTTTCACCCACAAAACTCCTCTGGCTTTCTTCCATCAGCAAACTTGCAGCCTAATTGTAGGCTCTGCCTCTGTTGTTGAAAGCAGGGCCGATGATTTCACCATGCTGAAACAACACTCTAGTGGTGGAATTCAAGCCTGGTTTTAGTAACCAGTAAACTTAGTCTTGAGTTTAACTTATTTTGGGTTTTGATTCTGTGGAATTACTTTCCCATAATAAATGTTCTTTCTACCTGAGAGCAGGAACTCTGGTACCATGCATGTGTTCACCTCTGCTACAGTGATTTCTCTTCTCTGCAGTGAGTGAATGACTTGAAAAAGCTGGAATGAACTTCCTCCATCACAGGAGCTGCCCCTTTCTCAGCCTCCTGCCCTGAAGCTGTTGCTTCCAGGGTTGTAGAATCCTAAACTGTGTGTATATTGTAAATATGGTGCATACTCCTGGCCATGTTTAATTGGTTTCTAGTCCTGTATGCTCCCTGCTGATCCAGGGATTCCAAAATATCCATTCAGTTATGTGTGCTGTGTATGAACCAGAACTTTCATCTCAAGCCATGACACAGGAGTCAGTTATAGATGTGTAGATATTAAACAATTCCCAGCTTTCATTAATATCTGGGACTCTCCAGGCTACTGAGACTAAATTTCCAATGTTAAAACGATTCAGGGGGATCACGGTGGTTGCAGGAATTTTCTTTGCTCTTTTAAAATCAGCAGCATGATTCAGTTTGGTGTTTTGCTCTGCAAAGCTTACCACAGCCATCAATCATTTATGAATTGCTGTGCATTTTGTATAGTAACTCAGAGGTAATAACTGGAGTCAGGGAATAGCAAAACAAAGCAAATCACGAGCAGTTGCAGCTCGTGTAATCCCCTGTCAGATTAGGAGCTACCTGAGAAGATGTTTATATTGCTGCAAGTGCTGTTTGCCCAGATAAAGGCAGACTTTGTTCTCCAGAGAACTTGCTGCAGCTTTTATAAAGCAAGTGCTACCCTGATTTTGGTGTAAATTGTCTGTATAATTGCTTGTACTTTTGCGTGTTCTGACACTTGGGTAAAAGTGAGGAAGTGCTGGAAGGCTCTGACTTCATATCCATGGCAAGGCCTCCAACTGAATTTCCTGGATTCAGGCAATAAATACCCAGTCCTGAACTCAGATTTTATAATCTAATAAACCCCATGCCATGGGGTTTATGCTAGATGGAGTAATGGTGTGGGGCCCAGAGTACAGGTATGTTTATCCAGGGGGTTTTAGCACTCTTCTTTATTTTTATTACCATCTGAAATTGGAGTACAATGTTTGAGTGAATGACCAATTCCCAATAACTCATGAAGAGCATGTTGATCCAGGGAAACCCTTTCACTTGTCAAGTGCTTGGTGCCAGCACAGCTATTTTAGGAAGCACTCAGAAAAGGTGCTGGGTGGCACAGTGCACATTATCCTGGCACAGGAAAAGCAACAGGCTTGACTTTTTCAGCTGGTGGCTGACCAGCTGTTGAATTTTCACAGTACCATTCATTCCAAGGATGGATTTTAAACCCTGGCCTAGAGACCAAGCCTCATAACCTCACACAGTGAGTGGCCAGCCCTGTTCAAGTGGCTCTTTGGGAGATGTTAAACACCTTTTTACAGGAGCTGGGCTTTCTGCTTAACTGGTTTGTGAGAGCTGGTGCATATGTTCTCTGCTTGCTGTGTGTTCTGTGAGGGATGGCATCCTAAACTGGCCTGGCTTTCTCCAAACTACTCAGAGAACTCCTTTTAGAGCCTTTCTGGCTGTGCTGTGTGCACAAGTGACACTTGACAGCTGCTAAGAGGAGATGAGGCTGAAGTTTGGAATAAGGCACAGCACAACTGCCAATATCTGGCTCTGTGCCCTTTCAACAGTGCATTACCTCAGAAGCCTTTTTGTCCCTGTGGAAGTATCTCTTAATTAAATTTAGGTCACAGCACGGTGACCACAGTGCTAGTGGAGCTGCTTAGCAGTGGCTGTGTCTGTGTAGGCAGTTTAACCTCTTCTCAGCTCCCAAAAGGGCTTTAATATGTTTAATTTTAAGATTCCGCCTTGCTGAAAGCTCGAGTTTGGCCCCTGCAGGAGTGGTAGAGCCAGAATTCAAATTAGAGTGCTGGAGTCCTTAACCATGGGGATGTAAAGGACCTAAGCAGAAGTTTTGGTTGGGATATATCATTTATCACCCTGCATGCACAGGAAAGTTGGCCCAGGATGCCCAACTGTATGAACAGATTATTTTCTAAACTAATGGCCTGCTGCAATCTACTGTGTGATTACAGATGAGGTTTAAGTGGGTTGGGAGATGAAAAGCAAGCTGGAGAGCTGTAAGATAAATTCATCCATGTAATCACTTGCATTCTATATAAGAAATCATATCCAAACTGAGCTCCACAACACATAGGAGTCTATTTTTAAGCCTGACCTGGCATCAAGAAATGCTTTAGTGAGTGAACAAACGCTGATGGACTGCCATCAGTGTTGTATAGAAATAACTGTAATTAGGGAGAAACAAATAATAAAAAGCATAACTGCACTGAGCAGTTCCTTTATTGTCAGCAGCAGGATGTGTGCCCCTCTAACAGATTTGGAAGCTGCTCTGGCAGGAGGTGATTTGTGCTGCTGCCAGCGACACTTCCATGAGGGGGATTTTGGTGGGCGTTGGCAATTGCTCTCCAGAGACACTTTCTGTGACAATTACAGGACCCTCCCAGTTGCATTAAATGAGGCAGTTGTGTGCAATATAATTATTGGTGTGTCACCAGATCTCAGCCATCAGTTTTGTGCTGTTCACGTGTCTCACTGTGGGAAATGTCTGTGTTCTTGGGCATGTTTTCCCGGGGTGTTTTCTGTCCAGCCTCTTTCTCAGCTGGAGACCTGCTCTCTTGTGAACAAAAGGCACCTTCTGACAGTGATGCTGAGCTCTGAACAGCAGGTTAAGCCTGGGAGAAAGGAGGGGATGTGCCTGTACTGATAAGTTTTAGTAGAAAAGTTTAGGAGTAAAATAGTCAGATTTAATAGTCTGTAAAACTGTGTACTGAGAGGTGCAGGCTGTGTTCATGGAGCAGAATCACAGAATGGTTTGGGTTGGTTGGAAGGGACCTTAAAGATCACCCAGTCCCACCCCCTGCCATGGGCAGGGACACCTTCCACCAGCCCAGGTTGCTCCAACCTGGCCTTGGACACTTCCAGGGATGGGGCAGCCCCAGCTTCTCTGGGCAACCTGTGCCAGGGCCTGCCCACCCTCCCAGGGAAAAATTTCTCCCTAATATCTAACCTAAATTTCAGTTCTTTCAGTTTGAAGCTGTTCCTGTGCTCGGTTCCCATTGCAGACCATGGGGACTGGTGTTTATTCTCCTTCACATCCCTGCATTCAGAAGATGAAGAGTTAAAAACACCTTTCCAGACCTTCCAAGTGAAGTTCCTTAATGCAGTCAAGCCTTGTACTACCGAGACTTGGTTATAGGAACTTGCATATTCTACAGATTGTTTTAGCTTTAATGTAAATGTGTGAAGGCCATGGTTGGGTTCAGTGTTATGAAAGACAACACAGGGCTTGAGGAAACCTGAGCCCTGCAGTTCACACTCTGGTTTGAGTGTTTTCAACCTGTCTCAGCCACCAGTTACAACAAAGTGATTTTTTTTTTTTTATTCTGATGCTGTAGCTAGACATAAAGAGCCCCACTGGATGACAGATAGGGGAGAAAAGACCAGTGTAAAAGCTCAGCTAATGCAGCTCTCCTGCAATCACCCCGGGCAGTGACTGAGCAGCAGAGTCCTTGAGAATGGCTGTAATGGGGTGAAGAGGTCCTGCTCTCTAACTGGGATTGCCAAACTGACACTGTGACATTCTCACCTGAAAGGACATTTGCCACGTGGGTTCTTCAAAGCTCTTTTGAACCACATGCTCTCAAAGTTCCATTTCTGCTCAAAGCAGTTTTGCCTTTAAAAATACTTTATTTCCCTTCCTGTGCTGCTGAATTGTCTCACAGCTGTTCCCCTCTCTTTGTTATCCCTGTCTATGCTCAGTCCAGCATGTCCTGCTTAGGAGGGGGATGTTCTTCAAGGATTCTGGAGAAAAACATGATTTTAATCCATAATTGCCATGGGTCTGAAGACATACTGTGTCTGCTGTTCACCGCTCCCGGCTCCTCCAGTCAGGCCTTCCGAGCTTTGTTAGTTCTTGCAACACTTTTAGCTGAAGGCAAAACACCTGGAAACTGGAGAGGAGTGAGAACAGGCTCTGAGATGAGCTACAAAATGCAGAACCTCATTTTCATCTGTCAAAGCACTGAGACAAAAAAGGGAGCTATTGCAAGACACATCCTTTAGCTCCACCACAAAGGGTAGATGTGTCTTCCTCCAGTGCTATGAAGCAAAGACTAAAACTAAGCTGAGGCTTCTCTTGATAATTTAACCATGTTACATGTCAAGGCCCATGACCCAATGTTTTATTTAAATACAAGTCACAAGCACACAGATGTAAAAATATTTTTTAAACGGCATCAGTGTTCTCTTGTGAGGAGAAACTCAACAGAAATAATGCTCAGGGACGGCAGAAGTGGTGGCTGGATGGTAAAATAAGGGAGGTGTGTAATATTTAATGGCTTTGTTTTGTGTTGGAACAGCAGATGATGTGGTAGGGCTGTGTTTGACAGACATGGTGTACGGTCCTGTGCCACCTGCCAGTAGAACAATAACGGGGGAATGAAATAAATGCCTGCTGAAATTCTGCTGTAATTAAGCACCTGTCAAAATACATTCTTCAAGCAACTGGGACATGTTGGGAGTCCAAAGTAAATTTCCTGCACTGTTAAACTGGGGGTCCTGGGTAAGTCTCTGGGCAGGAATGAGTCCCCTGGTGCTTTGGGTGTCCCCTGGGGAACCAGTGCACCAATTCCTCTGCGAGCCCATGGAACAGCTTGACCCAAAGGCAGAAGCTTTAAGTACCTTCTCCTTGAAGGCAAGGAATTCCATTGTGCACCCACACAGCGTCCTTTCCCAAAGGACAGGGTGTTTTTTTTTTTTTCCAATCCTGCCATGAAAAGCTTTATCACGCTGTTTTTTTTTAATTACACAACATAATTGCGTGGCTGTTCAATTTTCCCTGCGACGCTGATGTTAAAATAATAATTTGCGGATGTGTTTGGCTTCCATTTTGGATTTATTTACTAGGATATACAAAGTTGTCTCCAACACACATCCTGCACCTGCCTGAGGGGTGCCAAGTGGGGCAGGGTGCTGTGAGCTGGGGTTTTATTGGCAAGGAGGGTGATGTTACTGTGCTAAAAATCCAGAATATGGATAAAGGGAAGGTGGAGGGAGCTCCTGAGGGGGAACAGGTTTAAAACAGGCAACCCTATTCTCTCTAGGTTTAAAAAAATGGTTTGCTTTTTGTCCAGCCCTGACTGTAAAACCTTTTTTTTTTTTTTCTTGTGTGGACCTGATGAGGCAGGTTTTACTGAATTTGGTCATACTTACAGGTGATAAAGCCATGAGAAAATTAATGAAAGTAGACTAAGGGCTGACTCATAGGCTGTGAGAACTGTGAAAACAGCTAGAAGCTTTCAAAAAAAAAAAAAAAATCTTACCAAAAATACTTTATCTTCCCTCATATTTATTTCTCCTCAGAAGAGATCATGTCCTTCCCCTGTCAATTAAGACTGAGGGTGAACCATAAATAAAAAGCCACATTTTAGGGCTATTATTTTATCATCTATTTAGTGTTAATGGAATGTACCTGTGTAATTTTAACATTATTTTATGAATGCATTGACAATGTGCTCATTCCCAAAGCTGTCACAACAGAACAGCATTCCCAATACTCAGATGGTTTCTTCCAAGTTCCCACTTTGAAGTTTGTATTTCTTTTAAGAAGTTGTCCCAGGGTATTGCTGGTGATCCCTCCTTGGCCATAAACGGGAGCTGTGTTTTATTTTTAACTTTAGCCTCTGATAAAAAGCAACATGAAATGACCAATAAAACACCTCCAGCTGTAAAATAAAGGATGGAAATATAACAGCTGTTCCCAGAAGGGGAATGGGAGGGAACTAAAGATTCAGGGAATTGATGCTCGAGGAGCTGGGGGAAGGGGTTTTGTGTGACCCCTCAGTGCTATTTAAGTTGAGCTCAAGGTTCAAAAGGTATTTGGGAGGATTTTCTTGTATTCTGTTGGTTTCTGTTCTTATAGGTTGGTGAGTAACCATGTTAATCTACAATTTTTGACCCAGCTCTCTAGTTTTCAGTGAGTTCATTATGGGGAAATGTGTAAATTTTAAGATGATGGGATTTTTAGCTCACTTTGGGTCCTAAAATGGTAGTATGGGGGGTTTTTGAAAATACTGGAAGTGTTACCCAAAACTGAGGTTCCTTCTGATGAAAATGTGCTCCCTGGTTTAATTTTCCATCAAGTGTTCAGGGGCTGTATTTAAGTGTGAGAGAACAGCATGACTTGCTTTCTTTTAGGGTTTTTGTTTGTTTGCTTAGTTTTGGTTTGTTGTTGTTGTGTGTTTTTGTTTTGGTTTTTGTTTGTTTGTGTTTTTTTTTTTCCCTGGTCCTTTTCTTAAAGGAAACACAACCCTAAAAGTAGGAACTTGGAAGAAACCATCTGAGCTTTGGGAATGCTGGTTCTTAAGCCAAGTTGTGATTCAAGATGAAGGCAGAAAATAAGCTTGAGCTTCAAAAATATTTTGGTGCTTAAGGGCACGTGGCTTAACTTAATGCCTTGAGCTTTTCATGTTTCAAACAGCTCTTGTAAATATGATGCTGTTCTTCTGGTGGAGAGGCTGGATGCCTGCTTTGAAGAGGGGAAAATGTGGTGCTCCAAAACGCTCAGGCCTGGGTGTACAACATATTTAATGGATTATGGTGTGGTGTTGATTAGCCCACAGTATGAAAGTGACTTTTTCTGTACCAGCCCTGAAAAAGAAAACAAGCCTGTGTGGCTTCACTAGAAGAAAATATTCTCTGTGGAGAGCAACTGTGGGCAGTTCAAGCCTTTTATCCTAATTAACAAAGACCACTTGCTTGGGTGGCTTTATTGTTCTTTTGTAGGGACTCCAGTTGGAAATGCAAACTCAGTTTCCCCTTCAAGTTGCTGGATTTGCCCTTGTGCTGCACCTGAACTGTTAATTCACACAATTAACAGCAGCTCCTCCTCGGTGTTGATTGCCACCCTGCTAATTAATAAACCTGCCTGGATGATGGATGTGAATCCTTGATTAAGTGCTGAGTTTAGGGCTCTGAACTGCCTTAGCACTGCAGGTTTCTTATCCCTGAGCTGGTAAGATTGGACAGTGGGGCTTTTCTTACTTCTGCCTTAATGGCCCAGGGTGTGGTAGGGAAATTGTTCTCTGGCGTGTGGAACTCGGTTTTCTTGCCTGACTTTTGGTTCAGGACCCTGCAAGTTTACAGGGTACCTGTAGGAACTAAGCCTCTGGGGTCACAGCTGTGCCACACTGTCATTCTTTCTTGCAGGTTCTGGGCAGGGACAGCATGGGGAGCACCTGGAACAAGATGATGTGCTACGTGCTCTGCGGGAGGCGCCAGCAACACGAGGCGGAGGAGGAAGAATACGAAGAGATCAGCGAGACCAAGCCCATCCTGCAGGTCTCGGGGGAACCCCTGATGGCCACTGACATCCAGCACCCCACACCAGCCCTGAAAGTCCCCAAACCACGCTCTAAAGACGTGCAGTCCCTGGGCCAGCCCCGAAGGCCATCGGTTGACACGCTGGAGGAGAACACGGAGACCTGCTCTGCTGCAGATCCCGTGGGAAGGGCTGAGGGCTGGGAGGCAGCCTGGAACCCCATGGACTTCTTTGTGGCCCCTGCAGATGAGGAGGTTGAAGTGGAAATTACAGACTTAACCCATGCAGAAGGCCAGCAGGAGGGAGTGGGTCACCCAGAAATAAAAACAGAAGCTGGTCCTTGTGTTCCTGAGGCTCAGCCTGTCGGGGACACAGCTCGGGGTGCTGAGCTTGTGGCAGGTGAAGAGCAGCCCCGTGAACAGGCAGAGCCTGGCAGTGAGGGTGCCCTGTGTGCTGGAATAACCCTTCTGGAAAGAGATATTCTCAACCTCCTCGAGATTGGAAGTGAAGCTGCACCTGGCCAGGGCTGTCAGATGGAGCCTCCTGCAGACACTGGGGAGGTTTGCATAAGAAGGGAGTTGTCACTCTGTGCTGGGCAGGTGGCAGAGGAGATTGAGCTCTACCCGCCTGCTGAGCACGTGGAGGGGATGGACAGGGCTACACTTGTTCAAATAAGCCCTCAATCTGCTCAGGCTGAGCTTACCTGTCTGGTGGAGGATCAGGCACTGCCTGCCCTGACTGTGCAGAATCCTTCAGAAGCCATAGCAAGTGGGATGGTTGGGCTGTACCCTCCCTGTCCTGTGTCTTGGGGGTTGCTGTGCTCAGAATGGGGATTCCTAGAGCCAGCAAACCCGCTGTTTGTGGCCTTAAAGCAAGAGAGCCAGTGTGGGGTGCCACCTGCACAGGGCATGGAGAGCCTGCCCTGTGCAGATCCTGCAGGGCTCGGGGAGCTCTTACACCAGTCCAGCCACGGGGTGCTGTGTGAGCTGGAAGAGGAGGGGAGCAGGGAATGTGATGCAGGTGAGGCAGAGCTGCAGCACAGGACTGTGCAGCAAACAGTGGAGCTTCCAGGAGAACCAGAAACTTGTGTTCTAGTGCCTGTAAAGCAAGAAGCTGAGTTCTCAGATGTGCCACTCTTGCTGCCTGAAGTGCTTGGGAGTAGTGAAGAAATAAAGGATGAAAATGTTGCAGCTTGAGAGACCTGAGGATCAAATGGCTTTGTCTCAAACCTGTTCAGGATGATGTATCTGCCTTCAGGAATTTTTTAGCTACAGGAAGCACTGTCCAACTCAGGATTTTGTAGAATGCATCCTGGACTTCAGAAAGTCTTGCCAAGCAAGTGTGTGAAGTGTGAAATAGGCTTTTCTGGATATTCTCCTGAATTAAAGCTTAGCCACAGTTCTGTTCCTCACTGTTCTCAGTGGCTGTTTTTCAGGAGGTCACGCCTTACTGGGAGACAAGTGGCTCACTCTGTGATTTCACTGAGCTAATGTTGGGCACTGCATCTCCCAGTGTGGTGTGGTGATGGGAGGTTTCACCTCTTCTTCTGTAGAGTCTGGGAACAGAGTGGGAAAATGCTCCTCTAATCTAGTGCAGTCAGATGTTTTCTGTGAGCCCAACAGGCTCTTCCCTTGCTACCTCAGAATAATGAAGTGTTTGAACTACCTCCCTGTACAATTTCCTTGCACAAGTGATAGTTCCTGCCTTATTGTCAATATTGAACAAGTGTTTTCACAGGAAGATGATGAAATGCTAACTGTGGTTTGTTCTTTGTATCTCTTGTAACAGTGGAAGTGTTCATGTAATTTGTACAGCTTATGCAGATGTTAAAAATGTAATCTTGCTCAGAATGCATAAGTCAGTGTATTACAGCTGAAATCTACGGACTTTTAATGCTCCTAACTTTATACTACCAATAAAATACTTTTAAAGATCATGGCAAAACCCCAAACTGAGTATGTATTAATTGTTGGGCATTAATGAGAGCAGGAAATATGACTGAAACCTCTCAGTGCTTTTCTTCACACTTCAAAGGAGAAACAGTGACTGACTCCTTTTTAAAGGAGCCTTTTGAACAAACTCAGACTATGTGAATGTGGGAGGGTGGCAGGCTGGAATTCTTTTAGGCATCACAATGTGCCTGAGGAATGGGATGCTGAGGAAAAAAAAAAAAAACTTGCAAGATAAAGTATCATGTTGGGGGCTCTTCATTTGTCTTGTACAGCTGAGGAGGCTGAGAGCCAAGTGTGACAAGTGATGTTGGGAATGAAAATGCTTTCAGCAAACTGCCTTGGTAAAAGGATGGGCTTCTTTAACACCTTGACTTCTGTCCTTCCAACTGTTCTTAGGCTGACAAAGCATCCTGTCTGTGAGACTTGCCAAACAAATCTTCCTTCACCTCCGTGTCCATAAGCTGCCAAGAAAGAGGTGCCTGTAATACTTTATGGTTTTAAAAGGCTCCTCTAGGCCAGTAAACTCTCTTTGTTGCTCAGGTGGGCTGTGTCTGCAGTGATATTAAACTCGTGCCTAAAAAAAAAAGAGGGGAGCTATTACATAAACATATTTACACAAAGCTGCCTGAGGGCTCATCTTTTTGAACTTGCTTGTTTTCTGCTAAAAAATCACTCTGTCCTCCCTGTCACTGCTTGTGTCTGAGGGCTGTCAAGCAGGGATTGGGGTGAGTTAACTGCTTGTCTTTCTCTCAGCCTCCCCCAATAATCAAACTTCGCTTCAGGCAGGTAAAAGGCTCGAGTAAAAGCAATATTGCCTGCCCCTGGGCTGGTAACTCAGTTCTGTTAAGGAGGATTCCAGGAAGGATCTGTGCTACAGAAAATGTTTCTTAACCATCTGGAGCCTTGGGCATGTGATGTGGCTCCTTACCCTGGGGGAGAAGGGGAAGGCAGAGTCTCTAATCTAAAGTGTGTTATGCACCAGCTGAAAAAGAAAAGTGTTGGCATCCCCCATCCCAGCCGGGCTGCAGAGCCCCGTGGGGGAGAGCCCTTCATATTCTCCTCTTGAAGAGGAGACTTTTCAAACCCAGCCTGTCCTTCTCCTGCACTGTCAGCTCTGTGCTGGGCGAGGGGAGCCCCTGGGCAGATCATCCAGTGGCTGGAGGTGCCACCCCAAATGTACCAAGAGACCAGTGGCACATTTGGTATGGGAGACATCTTCTACCGGCGTATGCTCATCAGAATCGGGGTCAGGAACCTTTGGCGACAGACACTGATGAATCTGCTGCCTTGATCTGAAGGGACTGGGAGAGGTGCCAGTGGGTGCTTGTGCCTTGCAGCACCCGGAGAGCAGGGGTTTGGCAGAGCCTGCTTTGAGGAGTGAGGCTCAACTTGCGAATTTGTGTCCTGTCTTCTGCAAGTGGGCACTAAAATTCCTTCTCCCCTAGGGGAGGGCCGAGTGTATCTCAGCACAAAAAGTGTATTTATGCAGAAGATTTGATATATATATTCTTTTTTCTCCTTGTGCATTTGTACCCTGTGCCCTCCCCAGCTCCCTCCCCACGTGTGGCTGCACAGGGTTAAGTCCTCTCTGCCAAACACCCAGATATATTAATTCCCCTTGTCCCTACACCCCACTCTGACTGTCACTGCTGTTGGAAACTGATGGTGTTGAAACACTCTGGGAAGGCTGTGTTGCAATTGGAATCAATAAATGGGCGCATTTTAACACTCACTGCTATGAAATGTGGTTTTATTAATGGGCAATTGCTTTATGGTTTGTGCTTGTTGAGTTGGAGGTCAAGTAGCTCAGACAAGGAGGCCTTTGGAAGGAGCTGTGTCCAGGCTCCAAGCAACAAAAAAAAGCTCTAGTGGTCATTTTGCTGCAAAAATAATCAATAAATTTCAGGCAACTGCATATCCAATGCCAATCTCTAATTATACAGGCCTTAAATAGGGGGGAGCTTTCCTGTCAAACCTGATGAGTAGTGCAACTCTCACTGACTTTCCAGATTATGTGGTGCTGGAGGGAAGCAGAAAAGTAATATAGCCTAATTTCTTTCTTTCAGAGCTTTACACCAAATTATTCTGCTAGAGCTCATGGGGATTTAAAAGTGAAATAATGATTTGTACTAGACAGCTGGAAAACTACAATGTGAAGGAGAGTGAGATCCTCCCTAAGGAAACCATTTCCAGCTCTGGTGTTCTTGCATCCTGTACTAACAGCGCTCACAGGAGGAAAGAAATGATAGTTTAAAGGCAAGCCAGGATATGAGGATGTTGATAGCTATGCATCTATTTAAAGGATGATTGGTTTTACTGTCTTTATGTGCTTAATCACATCAGGAAGGTGGTGTACCCTTAAAAAGATTTCATTCGAATCAAGGCACCAGGCTGCCACACTGCAAACCCCTTGACTTAAGCCAGACTGATTTTATATTTTCATATATATATAAATATATATTTATAAATATATATATTTTTCCTTATGATCAACTCTGAGGGGAGACTCTGTCCATAGAAATGTCTCATCTCCAGTGACTTGGACAACACAGAGCATGTTCCTTCCCCTTGGCTGTTCCTCAGAATCCCAGAGGCAGCTACATCAGTTGATTATGTTGACAAGCTGCCCTGGGTTTGGTTGCCTCCAGCAGAGCTGCTGCTGTTAGTCTGGAGATTGTGTCCTCACTACACAGAATTCAGATTTAATAATTAGTGAGTCTGCAGTTTCTTCCTTACCAGTGCAAGGAGGCCTGAGGAAATCATGGAAAAAGAAGCAGTGGTAGCAAAAGGGGCAATAAAAACTTCTGTGCACCATCCTGCCTCTGTCTTGGATAATCAGATCTACAGCTATCATTGTATTTTGTGGTTTAGTAAATATATCTCACAATTCAGCAGGGAACCGTGTTAAGGGTTACTCAGCAACTTTCCCTCCCCTAGGACTGGGGGTAGCTGAAGGTATGGGGCTGATCTGGAGTCAAAATAAAGTGGATAGTTACGTGACACTGAAACAAATGGGTAACAGGGGGCAGTTTTCACCCCAAAAGGCACCAGGCAGAAAAGTACTGCAGGCTTAGCTTCACAAACCCCTGAAAACCCGCCAAGTGATCACCAATTTGCAAGTGTGGCACTGTGCTGCACTTCAGTTTAACCTGAATTTTAGTAATTTTAGAAATTTAGCATTTAAATCTAATTAGCCAATCTGGGAAACAAAGCTACAGGTCTGAGTCACAGACATTCTTCTCATGTTCTGAAAGAGGAGGCATTTTTCCTTCCTTTCTCAGAAAAAATCCTGACAGAGGGGAATAATCTTCCATCACGTGCAGTGCTGCAGGGATTTTTGGGAAAGAAGGTTTTGCAGTGCCCTGTGTCCAATTACACCTCCCTGAGTGGCTGCAGTGTAAGATGTTCCTTGGGAAATGAGAACAACAGCTGCAATTCCCCTTACAATAGATCTGCTCCAGTCCTGATGCTTTCCTTGATCACAATCTCTCTCGGGGTTCTGGAAAGCCAGGCTTTACTCTCAAGGTGTCCTGGTTTGTACTGTCCCTGTCTAACCTACCCAAAAACTACACTTGGGCAAGATTTTGGCAATTCTAATGGCTTTGATTGGCTGTGTCAGAAGAGACTCTGCCTCACTGCTGATGTTTGCATTGACTCTGATGTCTGAACTAATGTTTTTTGTCCTTTTCATCTTGTGAAGTATTTGGTTAAAATGCTGAATATTGCTATCAGTGGCCTCAGAAGGAAAGCTGCTCATCTCCTGATGATTTCTTTGTAAATCTTTGAACACCAACTGGGCTCACTGTATTCAGACTCTGATAAAAATAGAGATAAAGGGCTAAACTTTCAAATGTGGCTCCTATTAGAGCAGGGCTTAATTTATGAAAGCACCTTAGTGCTTTTAAACTCCTTTTCCTACCCTTAGACGGTTCTGTAACAGAGCTATTGTCCCATCCAGCACAGCACATCTACATCCCTGACTCCACCAGCACTCAACTCCCTTTGTCACTGATGAGTGAAGGCAAATTATACCTTTTACTGCTCTTTGTCTCATCCTTTCAGGCAAGTTCTAATTGGGGAAATTTATTAGTCATGCAGTGGTGTGAGGATAACTCAGCTCTGTTCCAGGCTCCAGGCTGCCCTCTTAAGATGATAAGCAGCAAATTCTTTGCCTGTAAATCCACGCTGAATCACTGCAAATGGGTGTCAAGCAGCATTACCAAGTCACAGAAACTCTCCTGGATTGTAATCTAAATTTTTTTGGCATTCTGAAAATCTTAGCTCCCGATGCTAAGACTCTTTGCTTTTAGCTTTTGGTAATTAAGACTTTCTGTCATTTGGCAGCAAATGAAAATACACCCTGGCCACACTTGAGACATTAAAACCCCAGGAATTTTCAGGAGCCTGACATCTGCCGTCTGGTGGTGCCGTCAAAAACTTTTCTTGCTCTTCCTTTTGAGTCACCTTTCTAAAAAGCCATCACCACGTTAATCACAGTAAATCTGTTTCTCCTGTACAGCTTAAACTCCTACACAACTAAGCAAAAAGTTCTGAAAGCAGCTGGTCAAGAAACAGTAATTAAATCATTAGGTTTGGGTGGGAAACAATTCCTGCCCCTGCCCTATTTAAGGTCCAGTTGCTCTCCCCAAGGTCTGCTGGGAGCTGCTTGGGGAGATTCCCTTTGGAAGTGAGTGTGGGCTCTGCATGGCCCAAGTGTGGGTGTTTGATGGTTTTCTTTTTGGGAAGGGGGGGGTATTTGCACTCTGGTTTTTGGGTCTTGGTTGACTTCTCTAGTGAGGTACAGCTCTGCCTTTAGGTTTCAGTAAATTAAGATTTCTTTTGTTTGAGGGGTGAGTCTCAAACTGAGGTTTTAAGCAAATCTCTGTCTGAGATTTGAACGAAATTCTGGGAGTGTGGGTCTCTCTCAGTGAAGCAATGAAACATTCCTGGTAGGAAATGACCAAATGAGGATGAGGAAATAATTTTCCTGCATCTAAAAAGCAACTGCTCTCTTTGTACTTAATGTAATGAATATCTATATCTTTATGTCTATCTCTAAATAAAACCTCTCTTGAGACAATAGCAGTAGAATCTGCCAATTGCCATATTTTGGGCTATTTCTGTAGTGATGACAAACAAATGTAAGTATAGCAAGAAATAAGCTGTTATTTTCCTCTCCTGCCCTAGCATTTTGCAGCCCTACCAAAATGACATGAGGCATTTCCTTGCTATACTCATTTACACAAAATCCTTGCTGCTGATGCAGCAATTGCTTACTCTGAAAGCTCCACCTGAGAAAACATTCATTTATTTGGAAACTGTCCTCTCTCCACCTTTGGTATCAAACAGCATCTCTCTGTTACTGTTGTATTTTGGGTTTTCTCCCTCAGCAGAGGTGGATGGGTGAGTTCTTCCTGCTTTTCCTTTCCTGCAACTCTGTAGTTATAAGTGATTAAGTTCATGTAGCCTTATAAGTGAGTGCCTAACCAGAATGGAATCACCCATTTTTACAAATTCCACCCATAAAAGCAGCTCAGACAGCGCAGCAGAACTGCTCTGGATCCATTAGCTTCGCTGTCAAAATTGTAATTCCTAAATTGGGAGATCTGTTTTCCCCTGTAGTTCCTCTTTACTCAACAGCTCAACTTTCCACAGCACCCTCTGTAATCGTGTCCTGTTGGGTGGCACTTCTATTTGACTTCAAATATTTAGCTATAAAAAGTGGCACACAGGATTTTAGGAGTGGAACAGCACTTTAAGGGACCTAATGATCTGGAACTGGAAAGTTGTTTGCTGCCCTACTTAGGAGCAATACCTTATCACCCCGAGGAGGGCTGAGGGCTTGTGAGGCTGGAAGTGGTTTAAGGAATATTTACTTTCTAGCTTCCCCGCCAGAAACAGGGCACTTGTATCGCTGTTTAATTCCGAGGTTAAGTTGTGTTTGTCTCTCTCTAGCAATCTGCATGACGGATTCCAAAAGAAATTAATTGGGCTTTATGCAGGTCCCTCTTTCCCTTTCCCACACGATTTTCGTCTGCTCTGTCCCTGCAAAGTGCTTAATCTGTCTTCTAGCAATGCTGTAGTTTTAAAAAGGCACTCTACAAACATAACCTGAGGTAAATGTTTCTCTGCATTCAGAATATGCTGCCCCTTTTTAATACTGGAGTGGGAAGCAATGGCATTGCTGTGGTTTCTAAAAAGTGAGTTAATGAGTGGTAAATTAATGACCCAAGGGCCTGAAATCCACATGTTTCTCATCTCTCAATAAGTAGATATTTTTCCTCTCTTTTCCCTTCCATATCCTACCAGGCCTAAGAACAGCTTCCTTGGCTAAATGTGAACTTCTTTGTACAATTAACAAATGGTCTGGGAAACTGGAGGAGACCGAAATAGTATTTACGTTGGTAATATAAACTAATAACTCCAAAGTGCAGTATTGGCCGAGAGTCCTGGTGAGGAAGTGGCTTCCTAAATGCTCTTAGTGACATCAGAAGGCTGAAAGAGATTGTGCCTTCAACTAAGGCTGGCTTAAAAGCAATAAATCCGGCCACTTACTGGCCAACCCACCCCGAAAGGAAAGGAGAATCTGATGGTCGTTTTAAGGAGCACTTTGTGCTCTTGCAGAGGCTGAGGATGTGGGTCCTACTGAATTTCTCCCTGTCCTGCAGGTGTGACAGTTGGATTCCCGAGGCTGTTGGCAGGACTGTTGTTTCACACCTTGGCCATGGGGAACGAAGTCAGCCACGAGGGCTATGGGTGCAGGATGTCCAGGAGGCTCGAAAGGCTGCCAGCTGAGCAAAAACCCCCAGCACCTGCCGTGCCCCTCGCCCAGCCAGCTGTGGGGGCTGTGCTGGGGGGCAGCGTGACCCACCCTGGCAGGGAGGAACCACGGGATGCTGCTCCAGGGATGCAGAGAGAAGATCCAGGAGGAGAAAGCGGAGCAGCCTCCTGTTCCCTGCCCGAGGCACAGGGGGTGGGGAGAAGCAGGGAGCTGCAAGAGCTTGGGGAGGCTGGAAACCAGCCCCCTGAGATAAATCCTGATGGACAAACAGCTCAGGAAGGACCTGCAGCAGCTCATCAAGGTGAAGGAGACCCAGAGGTGATGACAACTGAGCTGCCCCTGCAGCCTGCTGAGGAGGTGGGAGATGAGCAGGGGGCAGGGAAAAGCAGCTCGGTGGTGCTCAGGAAACCAAGTAAAAGGGTGTGCAGACCCAGCCCTCTCTGCAGGTGGCTGAGGAAACTCAAGTCCCCAGCAGGAAAACCTGAAGTCAAGCCTGGTGGAGTCACTGGCCAAGAGTGAGGCTTCCTGAGGACTGAAAAAGGACCAGCAAGTGCCAAATATGATACCCTTAAAAAAAAAAAAAGACTGATAAAGGAAGTGTTTCTTGTATACAATGAGAGGGAACTATATTTTGTCATCTTTAAACTGTGTATTTCTCTATACTCCTGGGTGGAGCACAGAAGATATCCCCTCTGGAAGTGCTAAATGGGGAGATTAAATGCCTGTGTTCCCTTAGCAAGCAACTTGAGAGGTTGGCTTGGCCTGCTTTGCTCTGCTCTCGCTGGGGGTTTGTCTGCAGCAGCTCCTTTTTGAAGCTCTGCAGAAGTGCAATGTATAAATCTGTATCCTCCTAATGCTTCCTCCTGTTATTTGACTGGCTGTTCCCTGCTTTTAACAACCTGTTCTGCTTGATGGTCCAAAATAAGTATTGGTAGCACTAGTATTATCAACCTAAATAAATAGATTATCAAAGCACTGGATGCTTACCAGTGCACAATGGTGATGGTGGGTGTTGTGGGGGAGGTTGGTAAACAAGGGGCTCTAGTTTTGCTACTCCAAGCGCTTGCTTTGTGTGTATTTTGGTATCTGTCAGTCAATAAAAGCTGGTTCCATTGCCTCAAATGAAGTGTTGGCTGCAGGGGGGGGGAAAGAGGGGTAAGGGAGGGAAGGAGGGGAAGGAATGTTTTGGGCACTGAGGAGGAGTTTTATCTTATTCCCAGCTGGACCACAAGGACCAGAAGGAGGAAATTCCTCTTGGTTTTTCTCCTTAAGTTCTTTCCTTTACAGATGCCACAGCTTTTAGCTTTTTGCCTCGATGTTCCTCATCCTTATAGGTGCATCCCCAGCTCACAAAAGGTGACCAGGGACAGCAATGTGCAATTTTGTGTTGTTGATCACTACCAATGTTCCTGCTAAACCACGTTTAATGAGCTTGGAGTGCACCTTAGAGCCTCTCTTTAACACAATTAGGGCTAAAAAAAAAAATAGCTTCAGCATATCTTTCTACACCTCTACCTTAATCAGAAGCAGTTGGCTGTGCCAGCCAAGAAATAAATAAGTAGGAAAGCAGCTGTTTTTCACCATGTGCTCAGAAGCACCATCTGCTGCGCTGCCTCTTCTCGTGCAAAAAAGAATTCCTTGGTCTCTAATGACCTGGAAGGGTAACATTTCCTCTGTGGAATCTCCAGGTCCCAAATAAGAGTTACAGGAGTTTTTTTTAAAAGCCAAGAGGCAGCACCAGCAGAGTGGCATATTCATTTTTATAGTTTTCAAATCAAGGTGTGGTTGTTTTTTTAAAGGCAGGGAAATGTCTATTTTTTCTTTTTTTATTCCATATATTGATTATTTTAATTTATTGTTTAGGTTTTGTGTTTGGAGTTTGTTTTTGTTTGGTTTTTTTTTTTAAGGCAGAGGTGTTCTGTGTGTTTGTTTTTTAGGGCAGGCTGATGGAGTGAGACCCTGAAGAAGGGAGCACTGAATCATAAGGAATTTGAAAGTCAGGGAAATAAAGCAGCTCAGGATCTGTGTCATATTTTCTGAGGGTGGAAAAGGGATGGCTTGAAGTGTTGAGCTGTGTTTGTGAGATGGACTTTCTGCTGCCAAGCAGCAGATTCTGCTTGTAGAGCAATGGAGCTGATTCCCTCCATGCCACTTACCTTTGCCACTGTCTCTAGAGCACAACTGAAAACACTCTGTCCATCCATTACAGCTCATTAAAAATTCAGGAGGGATCCTGCTTTTCATTTTACAAATGTGCTCAATATTCAGCAGACACCTGAGCAAAGCAGATCACAGAACCAGGGCCTGTGATTTCCCCCAGTTATCAGGTAAGGAACTCTGTTTAAACTTGCTTTAAATTTGCTTAATTTGCTTTTTTTGTTACAAAAACTTGATAGATTTGTACCTTCCCGAGGTGTGATGTGCTGTTCCACTCTCACAGCTTGCTCTGAATTCTGCAGTTGTGTGCAGTAACATCTCCTGTAAAACCACACACTCGTGGTGGGACAGTCTGTGTCAGGATTGTTGCTCTCTCTGATTAAGCTGAACATTTCCCTGCACTGAGGTGCTTTCAGAAACTTGTTTTTTTAACTGGAAGTCTTCCCAGTCAGTCTCACTGCACAATTCAAGACAGCAGCTCAGTGCTGTAGCTCTGGATATGTGAAAAAAAATCCCCCCTGTGAGGAGATGACAAGATGCTCAAGGTGGGTACCAGGCTCTGTTCCAGAAGAGCCTCAAGTTGCAAAGGCTTTTACCCAGAACTAGAAGTGTTGAACAGCTTCCCCTGTTTGCTGTAAGAAAATGATTCTGCTTTTTCTTCTCTTCCTCTGCTGAGAAGGGAATTTCTTGTGGTCACTTGTTTCTTTGTCAGTTCTTCAAATATAAGTGGATTTTTTTTTCTTCTTTTTAAAGGAAGGCTTTGGAATGCAGGTATTTTGCTGCAGTGCTTAGTGCTTCCTGCAGAGATAAATTTGGAAAAGTGGGTTTATAAATAGGGGCACTCTGGTTTGTATTTGTTGGCAATCATTTTTGACTGTGCTCTCTGTAAAGAGAAGCAACAGTGGGGATGGAATATCACAGCCAGAGCAAAAAACTCTCCACTGAGAACAGCACTGAAACCTAAAACTTGAGGCTTTGGTAAAGTGTTTTGAAATCTCTTATCTGGTATTTCAGCTGACTGAAAGTTAGTATTATTGCTTCTTTCCTAGGGAAATCACAGCAAATCAGCTCTGATCAATTAACTGCCTCAGCTGGATCAAGGGCACGGGAAGCAGCTCTGAGGTAAATGTTTGATCCTCTTGGCCAAGGAAAAATAACCTAGTATAGATTTGTTTGGTGTGATTTGACCTGGAAATTATCAATGTGAGCGCTTTCAGATGCATTTGAACCTCTTACATTCACCCCTACCTTCATGTGGACAGCAAAAAAAATCCAGTTGTGTTAACACTTTTAGCTACAATTTGGACAGAAATATACCCAAAGTCATCTGATTTTTTTAAAAAACAGCGTTTATTTTCTAACAGTGCAGGAGCATCTCCCTGCCTGGCCCACATTTGTCCTGCCTAACTGCTGAAGCAAGATATTAAACTTGTTAAAATTCTTTTGCCTAACTGTTATGACAGTGTTCTGGTTAGAAGAAAGACCCAGCGTGATGCCTTTCTTCTGGGGGAGCTTGTAGCACCTGATAGCCATCTTGTTGCTTTGTGAACAGAATCCCTGAGAAAAGACCTCTTGGAAGAAAAAAAAAAAAACCAATTACTGATGCTGCCTGCTTGAACCAGAAACTACTTTAGAAATGCAGAGAACCAGCGTGGTGGGGGACTGCAAAAAGCTAATAGTTATGAACATCATATACCTCTTTAGCAGAGCTCTGCTGCAGTGCAACTGCAAAGTATTTGATTTATTTATTTTTTTTTTCCCTCCCCTTTCAATTAGCCAGAATATTCTAACACTTGGTGGAATAAGCACCAGGCTTTTCCTGGATTTCCTGCATCCCCTTGTGAGGGAACTACAAAATAGGAGGAAATATTAACAAGGAGAAAGGGATCAACGTTGCTGAGAAACCTGAAGCGCAGAGGGAGCCACCAGTGAGCACAAAGAGTGTACTGAGTAAAACGGGGAGCGAATTGCAGAGGGCACAGAACCAGGAATGTGAGAAATGACGGGACAAGAGGCAAGAGGGAAAAGCCTGGGCAATTCTGCTCTGCCTGACACCGACTGCCAGAAAGGTTTGGCACAGGACACACCGCTCCAAGCCTGGAGTTCCAGGGCAAACCAACATAATTAAGTCTCCTAAAAGCCAACTGCCAGGCAAGAGAGGGTTTTTATACCACAAAAAAGCAGCGAAGCTTATCCCAGGGCACAGCTAATGTGGAGTTCCTAAAGCACTCAGCAAAACACATGCTTCCATTCTCTAACAGATTTTCATAGTTTCACCAGCCAACTCTACACAGTAACTTGTTATATAGGTCTGCAAATTGGCAAGGAGAAAACCCGCAGGGAAACACAAAAGGCCATTTATTTCACCTACCTTCTCATGCTTAGAGTCCTTTCCTGGCTCTGCTCGAGGTCCTGGTCCATCAGAGACCTTTGGCACAGCCAGCCAGGCAGAACACAGGCTTTATTAACAGGCCTGTGAGAGTGCAGGGGTAATAGTTGATTTTATACAATGTGAGAACAAGCTAAGAATGAAACTGGAACTCAGGTGCTCTGTGGATAAACTCTCTGCCCTTCACACCCCCAACGAGCAATTTATGACTCCCAAACCACGTATTTTAATTGATTTCCCCCTTGCCTTTAGGAGAAATTCTGCTTTGAGTGCTTGTAGGTGCAGGTCCTTGTGGAATTTGGGAGGAAAAAAAGTGAAGAGGGCAACTAATTTTGCTCTGAGTTTCCCTGTAGGAGACTGCACCACCTCCTGGTGTGGGATTGAAGTCGAAATAGAATTCCAGAGAGTGTGCAAAGGGACGCAGGATCCCTGTTAAATATTTACCAACACTCCCAAAGCACAAGCAGGCAGCAGTGGAAATGCTGCTCTGGACAGTGAGGGACCTGTCAGGGACAGGGGAGCAGAGCAGGAACTCGTGGATGGGCTCATCTTGCCGTGCCACAGATGCCAGGGAAACCAGGCTGGGCCAGGGGGATGCACTGGTGGTGTTTGGGTGTGATGGCTGTGGAGAAGTGGCACCAACTGTGTGGACACAAGAGATGGGATGATCTTAAATCAGTCCCACTTGGCAAAGCAGGTATTTCTCTCCAGCACTTACTACAAGCTGGTCTGCCGAGTACCTGCTGCTGTGGCAGCACTGCCTGTGGCTTAACCCTGATGCTGCTGCCAGCCTGAGCCAGACACCCCTCTCCTGGGTGTATTTAGTGTTGCACAGGCTGCTGGCATCCCTTTGGCACAAGCAGTCCTAGTCCAGTCCTCGTGCAAACTCATGAAATCCTCGACTTGTGAGAACACTCAACAAATGGGGATTTCTGCTTCCAAAGAAGCCTCCTGTGTATCTGGAGTTTCCAAGCAGAGACAGAGTCATCAGTCACACCTTTTCCAGTGGATAGGACACTGAAAAATGGAGGCAAGTAATGTCTGGCACATACAAAAAAATCTTCTGACACTTACTCATACCCATCGACTTAGTTATTCAGTTCAGCCCTCCTGCCTTAATTATACTGTTGGCTGAATGTGTGACTTATAACTCTTTTCTTCCCTTCCCACAGACTAATTCTGGAAGCTGAAGCAGCTTCAAAAGGAAAAGCTGCTCATCACTCTAAATGGAAGGCTCTCCCTACTTATCTCATTGCAGCAGAAAACGTCTGGTGAAAAGTTTCAGAAATGAAAAGGTACAAATCTTGACTTTGTGCACTCCTTCAGCTTTCCTGGTAGGAGAATGTTCCTCCCCACTCTCTAAAACCTCAGCACCTGTGAAGCAGGACATGAGATGTCAAAAGAGTGCCAGGGGAAACCTCTGGGTCAGCAAATGAAATATCTCTGTCCAGAATGATGTACCAGGATAGGATAGGATAGCCCAGCCCTCAAGAAACTGCTCTGCTTTTTCTCTGCAGGAGCACCTGGGTGTGGGCAGCCCAAACTTGGGACAGAAGAAACAGAGTGGACAAATTAAACCACGAAATGGAGGTATGGATTCTCTTTTAGGGCTGCTGGTTTGCTGTGGAAGTCACTCCAGAAGCGTTCCATTGTACCTGTGATACACACCTACCAGAAATACATCACTTTCTGGCATCAAAACAGAAGGGTGAGCAGTGATTAATGGCATGTTCCATAAATTTCACCCTTTTCTCCTCCTTTCTGCTGCTAAATATGCACAGAGACGACTGGAGAGGTGCTCTGACAACACTAAGAGCAAAGATTTTGCCCATTACTTACCTCAATAAAAAGGAACCTGAAAATTAAACAACTGTTTTCTGGCACCTTATAGGTTTCATTTACTCTTCTCCCCACAGGCAAAAGTTTACTGTTCTAACATAAATCAAGTGCTTTGTCCTCCTGAGTTTGATCTGATCCTTCTATGACCCACAAAGTGCTGAAGGAAAGAAGAAAACCCATCTCCTATCCCTCTTCCTCCCAGCCTTCCTCTGTTTTTAAAATTAACCTTGCACGTTTTCTCGGAGCTGAGAAAGCCATTTCAGAAAAGACCAAACCAATTTTTCTTTCCAGTTGCATGTGATTGTTTTCTACTTCCCTAAAAGGTTAATGTTTAAAATGAATAATGGGCAGTGGGGGGAAGAGGAGAAAGAGAAAGCTTTTTGCTGCCTGCCTTTCCCTCAGCTCTCACAGCATGGAGATGCTCCTGTTTCCTTGCACCATGACCACTATTTTTTTTGGGGTGGTAGCCTCCAAATCTCATCCAGGCCTGGTGATATCAAGGTCTGATTACAAAAGGAATCATTTTGTCCTCCTGCTTTCCTCTCTTAACTCCCCTTTGATGGACAGTTTTGTGCTGCTGCTGACTCCAAGATTTGCTGTTTTCTACCAGGTCCCCTGTACAAACCAACCCCATGAACCCACAGCAGCTTCACCCCTGAATAATCTGTGCAGAGATCCCTCCTGTTCCCTCTTTACCAGCCTAATGGAATCAAGTAATCAGAATTAAAGCAACCCAAAAGAACAGCTAAACAAAAAAAAAAAAAAAAAAAAAAAAAAAAAAAAAAAAAAAAAAAAAAAAAAAAAAAAAAAAAAAAAAAAAAAAAAAAAAAAAAGCCCCATAAAATGTAATAATTGGCACGATAAAATTGTGCCCATCAGCACTGAAGGTCACCCACTGCTTGTGCTTGGAACTTCAAGGTGACAGCAGGAAGGGAATTCAGCTCTTCTTGCTTCCAAAATCTGACTCTGAGCTGGCAAACTCGAGAGTTCAGTGGCACAAAGCAGGAGGATTCCAGCCAGGGATAACAGGCAGGGAGCCACCTCTATCCCAGGCTCCTGGAACTGAGGTGCTTCCATTCTGAAGAGGATTACACTGGGACAAATCCACACTGGAAAATGCTGTTACTCCTTATTAAATCAGAAACCTGCTGGCTTGTAGAAAAAAAAAAAAATTAGTAATGCTGTGAACTCTCCCAGGGGTTGGAAATATAAGGGAACTTGGCACTGCAGAAAGAGTTGCAGCAGAACATAATTCTTTGCAAGAGGGAAGAAAGTGAGGAAATCTATGAAGTCAATGAGTAGTTTAGTTCAAAAATACATGGCTCAAAATCTCAATATCATTATCACAGTGCCTGGAGTTCCTGTTGGATATGTTATGCTGGTGGGTCAATATTTTTTCTTTTTGGGCTAAGTTAACACATACATCACGTTTCAGGAAGATGCTAAATGCAATGCATGTCATTTAACAGGATCAACAGCTAAATTTATGCAGTCAGCTGCTGGTGATCCCTGATTTTTATGCTGAAAGTGATGATTTTGAAAGCAACAGAGCTCACAGATAACTATGATCTCCCTCCACTCCAGAGATGGATGGATCTGTTCCTGAAAAGGGAGGACTGTGGCTTTGAGAATTAACCTGCCACATTGGCTTCTAAAATGTTCTAAGCCAAACACGTCACTAAATAACATTTTCTTTGTGTAGAGTCCAGTCTTGTATTTCTCTCCCCTGTTTTGCTGTTGGACTTTTTAGTTCTCTGCACATATCATCGATTCAGATTTATTCTCTCTTGTTTTGACTCCAAGAAAAATGTGGACAAAATATGATCTAACGAGTGCAGCAATAAAATATCTAGGCTTGGTCTTGTTCATCTATTGTTGTTGTGTGTAATAACTTCTTTTTTTTTTTTTTTTTTTTTTGGCATTCAGGTTGTTTAAATCACAACCTCCCTTTGGGCAAGGACTACACTCCTTCTGTGTGTGTAATTAGGAAGCTTACAAGGGAAGACTCCTGGATCTTGGTTGTGGGAACATGGGAAGACCATTTACCCTTAGCAAAGTAGTACTAAGGATAAATGCAGAGAGGCTGTAAAAAAAAAAACCAAAACACAAAAAACAGCCAAACCAAAAGAAAAAAAACATCAATGAGCATTGCATGTCGTGGTGGGAAAGGCAACAAGGGAATAAAAAATCCCCTCTGTGGATGGCAGGGCTGAGTTGCACTTCATTATATTGCAGTGGTGTGTCACACAGAGTGTGATAAACTGTTGAGGCAAAAAAAATAAAAAAAAGAACCTCATGTCTCAGGCAGTGTAAGGAAGAACATTGCTAAGGGTGCATTAAACTTTCATGGCTCCATTTATACATTATACATGTGCAAGTCAGCAAAGCTGTCCTGGTGGTAATTTTCCAAAGGAATCAGCTAATAATGTTACAGCACACGCTGCAACAAATTATTGGGCAGGTTGGTGCTGCCTTTTTTTTTTTTTACTTTATTTTTTTATTTTCCCTGCTTCTCTTTTGCTTATTAGCACACAAAGTGTGGAGTGCTCCCCACTGGTCTGTGCCCCTGGGAATGGTCCAGAGAGCAAAGCAGAGGGGGACTGGGAGGCAGATTGATGGAGAGACACTTTGACTCCATAAGCACCAAGGGGAGATTAAATCTGGAGGTCCCCTGCCGCTTGAATCACCCGTGACTCTCGATCTTGAGGAAAATCCCACGGCACAAATCATGCAAACTGTGCCCCGAGAAGCTTGAGCAGGTTTGGCAGGGGCTCTGCTCCTTCAAAGTCTGAGGCCACAGGTGCTCAGAAACCACGCTGGCAAACAGCATAAAATAGCCTGACAGAGAGGGGCTGGCAGCAAAAAACCAGCTGATCTTTCTGTAGTTTTCTCCTTTGAAGCAGAACTCCAGCTGATTACACGGTTGGAATATGGGGGGGAAAAGAAAAAGTGTTATGAGATTTGTCCTCAACATCCCATTAATGCTGAGAGCAAAGGCAGAAGGCCTGGTGAGCCAGGAGAGGGTAAGAGAGAATCTCAGAGAAACTGCATATTTTCATCCCCTGGAGAGAAGAGTCCAACACAAAGCATCCACTAGTTCTGATCTGACATGTGCTTCCCACCGGGAATTCTCCAGTGCCCCAATGGTTCAAACCAGTGGGAGAGGACAAGCACCAGGAAAACTTCAGTTCCCCAACAGCAGGTGAAGAGGCATCATCTGTCTCTGTCAGTCCCTGAAGAACCTCTAAACCTCCTAAAACTTCCCAGGAAAATGCAAGACTCACTCCGTTGTTTCTGTGGCAAATAAAGGGATGATTTCATATCCTCCCCGACCCAACATATGCAAACCACAAAGATAAGAGGCACTAACATATTCTGAGCCACAGGAGCAGGAGCAACATGTTCATCTGGAAACAGGTATTTCTGAGCTGTGAAAAATGTGTTAAGTGATGAAACGGTCCCATGACTCAGTGTAAATATCTCTGTCTTGAGACAGGACAAGGGAACTGACATAGAAGTGCTTTGAGGCAACAACTGTGTGTTCTCTTCTCGTTCTCTTTTTGCCCTGTCACTGGCACAGTAACACAGTTCTAAACCTTCTTTATAGACTACCCAACAAATAATAGAACAACAGAAAGATTCTGAATCTCAAAACCAATTTTCTGCTCATTGTGGGACAAACCTCTACTGAGAAGGACAAAGGGGAATGGTTTAAAACTGTAAGAGAGTAGGTTTAGATTAGATATTGGGAAGAAAATGTTCCCTGTGAGGGTGGGCAGGCCCTGGCACAGGTTGCCCAGAGAAGCTGTGGCTGCCCCATCCCTGGAAGTGTCCAAGGCCAGGTTGGATGGAGCTCTGAGCAACCTGGGCTGGTGGAAGGTGTCCCTGTACACAGCAGGGGGTTGGAAAGAGGTGATCTGTAGGGTCCCTTCCCACCCAAACCAGCCCATGACTCTATGAATTACTCCCGCTGCAGCGCCACCATTCATGATACCAGTTTATCCCTTCTCCAGGTTATCCCCACGTTTTTGTTCTTCCATTCTTAGCTTTTTTAGATTCTGAGCTGGTCTCTTTGGCCCAGCAGGGCTGATCTCCCTGCCTGCTGCCACTGCACACCCAGAGCAGGATGCTGCTCCCCCCTGGAAGCCCCCAGGTGCTATCTCACATCCCACACAACCACCATTCCAGCACCGCTTGAATTTGCAGGATATCAAATTGAAATTCCACCAACAATGTCAGAAACATAAAGAACAAACCCCTGGAATTGCTTGTGCTTTATAGACACTTCCTGACAGGAGCTTATCTCCTCCTGTACAACGTGTTGTTATTCCAGTAAACACAGCGTGGTGGTTTATTACTGTTAATGAAATGCAGCCCTAACAACCCATAAGATACAGAAGGACTCTTAAAGCTTCTTGCAGGGACTGGATAATTCAATGTGCTGTGGTTAACAGGAGAAAAACGTGGGAAAGGGAAGATTATTAGCGCAGGAAAAGCAAACGAGGGGGAACTTCATGACCACAGGGAACTTTTTATGACTTTCTGGCGTTCAGGTCTCAGTTATCAGAGACACAACTCGGATCATAAACAAAATTTATCTCTAGCAGAAGCAGGTTGCTTTATTACAGGCTTCAGAACAGTGAGTGTTTTGATAATGAAGTTAGAGGAGAAGCAGAAGTTCCCAGTTTGAGAGGAGCCTTTTCTGATCGTGACGCCGGTGCTGTGCTAGGCCAAAAGTAAATCAATAATGCTGCCCTCAGGAAGGCTCCATTTATGAAGAATTCTGGAAATTGATGCTTATGGGCCACTGGCAAGGAATAGTTTGTTGGTTTTTTTTTTTTTTAGGGGCAATTTTTAAAATATGTTTTCATATTTTTTAATCTCTGGGGATAAAGAGTGTTTGTGTGGAAGTCAAGGTGTGTTTATACACCAGCTGCATGAACAGACACAGTTGTGGCTGATTTTATGAAATCTAAAACATGAGAGACAGGGGGCAGGTTCAGGGAAGGCAGTCCTGCTGTGGCCTGGATGAAAACATCTGTCCTTAGGAGGAGGAATCCAACCCACCGCTGGATCAGTGGGAAAAGGCTCACGAAGGATCTGGCTCTGATCCCACAAAGCCCCAGCACAGCAGGTGGGGTTTGTAGGAGAGGATTTTTGGAAGCTTTACATCCTGTGAGGAGAAAATCCCTCAGACAGGGATGGAGAGCAGCTGGGGGCTGTAGGATCACCTGCTGCACTCACCACCTCCCAGTTTCACACAGTTTGTCCAGCTTAGCTTATATTATGAATATAAGAATATTATTAAACAAATGCTTGTTTGAAAAAGAATTCCACAGGAGCTGCTGGATTATTCGTGCCACAGAAGCACAGGTGTGTTTTAAAAGACTCATTAAAAGACATAAAAGATTCCCTTCAATGCTGGTGAAAGGAGTGTGTGTTTGCACACATGTAAGGGTGGGGGTTTTTTTGTTGTTTCTTATTCAAGGACTAAAGGGGACTTTCAAAAAGCCAAGGAAAGGCCAGGTACCACTCACAGGTTTGAATACAAATTGCTTGCAGTTGTCCTTGTGCCATTGAGGATCTTCCTCCCATATTTTCTCCCCGTGTCCCTGAACAGGACACGACCCTTCCATGAATAACCTGTGCCAGCACTACTTCATGCACATATTCTCTCCCCTGGCATTTTCCATTGGCTTCAAACAGTCACTTCCTTCACCCAAGTGATTAAAAAATTAAAAAAAAAGTCTGTTGTTTTATAGATATTGCCTGGCATTTATCACTCCTTAATCTCAGCAGTTCCCTGAGGTGACCACATTATCATTTGAATTGCTCCAGGCTCCTTCAGATGGGATGAGTTGTGCTCTTTCTTTCGGGTTGTTCTGGTTTTAAAATAAAACAATAAAAAGAAAAGGTACAGAATTTTCTCTGTGTGGCCCTTGAAAATTTCCAGCTGCTCTTAAAACCAGTGAGGCTCCTGTTTGGAGAGTTTTACAGGAGTAGGAAGGAAAGATCCTAAACTGGAACAGCCCTTGAGCTCTTCAGGTGTAACAGAGGAGCCAGAGCTCCTGTGTTGCAGGAGGAGAGTGTCCTGCTCCCTCCTGTTCCCTTGGGGAGCAGAAGGATTGCCCCTCAGAGGAGAGCAAAGCAAATATCTGAAGAAACCTGAAGCAGCAGTGGAGGAGGTGTTTCCCAAAGTGTCCTGTAAATCACATCCATGTGTGATATTAGAGCACAGATATTCAGGAGGTGTTCCTGTGCGGGGTATCAGAAGTTAACACCCTGAACTATCAGCTTAGCTGTGTTAGGTCTCTTCCAATAGCTCAGATACGACAACCTTTTGCTTTTCATGCCTGACTGCTTCCAAAATAGTATTTTATTTCCCCGGGATCCTGTATGTGCAGAATTAGAACATCAGAGCTTGGACTGACAGCCCTCTGAAAATGTGGTTGTGGCTATTCCTGGATAGATCTAGGGGGAAAAAAAAATAAATTATTCCATTAGCAAGTTCTCATGATTAAACAGAGAATGCATCAATCAGAGCCCGGAGATGTTTCAGGATGGATTCAGCCACAGGAACGTTTCCTGGCCCATCTCCAGTGTTGTGTGTGCCCTGTGTGGTCTGATGGACTCCACCACCAGCACAAGCAGGACCCCCAAGGACAGGATTTCAGGATCAAGGGAGTCCTGTCCACTCAGTTAAGGCAGCTGGGAGGCACACAGGGAGTTCTTCCCACAATCTCAGCAGTTACAGTCTGCAAGATGCCCAGAAATAGTTTCCCAGCAGGCTCTGAACACCACAGGGCACAGAAAAGGGAACATTCTGTCCAAAGATGAGCAGAAGGATAAGGAGGGCTGTTTAAAGAGGCTTTGTGAAGGTTTCAGAGGACGTTGATCTATGGGTAAAAATAAATGGGCAAGATGAAGTATTTCCTATTGAAATTCCACCAAGCAGCTGCAGATCCCAGTTGAAAGAAAGGGAATGAGATTTTACCTGTGAACATCTCTCTGAGCACAGGGACTAGAGCAAATATTTTCACTTCATTAGTAATTCTATTACCCTAATTGGTACAGAGGCAGGCTAGAACTTTTTTTTTTTTTCTTTATTTCCTGAAGTTGCATTAAAATAAAGTTTTAGAACAGGCAATAAAAGTCAGTGTCAATGGACTCTTCTGCCTGCAGCTTTATTGAAAATAGGCAGACTTTGAGCCTCGTTCCCCGTGAAAACAACACTTAAGCTTTTACTGTGGTTTTATGTCTCAATCTGCGTCTTTGAGCCTCCAAATAAATTGGAAACAACCTGGTCAAACGTGACAAAGGGGCAGGAGGCACAGATAACAAAATCCCCGGGGGAATTCCCATAACCAGGTGAATTTAAGCAGAGGCATGCAGCAGGTGTCCTGGGAGAGGGAAGATGACATTGTTTTGTTAGAAAATCAAAGCCATCAAAGCCACCAAAGCCCCAGGCTTTTCTGAGGAAAAATTCCATCAGCTCTACGATCTCTTGGGTGCTGAAGCCAATTAACCACGAGGATTAATCCATAGAAAGGCCGTGATTCAACACTCCTGATATTCAGAGGCCCCAAAGGTGGAAGGCAAGGGCACAAAGTCTATTCAGGAGCCTTGGAGGGCAGGGAAAATCATAAAAAAAAAAGACCAAAACAAGAGAAAAAGTTCTCCTATAATTCACATCATACCATAATTCATACCCAGATAATCACCCTGTAATCACCCAACAATTCCAGTACAAAATGCATTTGTTTGAGCCTGTTTGAAACCACCACAATTTATGGAACTGGAAATGTACCAAGCAAGTAGGAATAATTACAGCATAAATATGATGTAGTTAAATATCTAGAGTTTAACAGCACTTCATTAAGAAAAATATCCAAGGCTGTTATGTTGTCATGAAATTAACCTTCTAGTCATAAGGATGAGTGTTATTTATGTATTTGAAAACAAAACTGGGGCATAATTCCACTGCCATTACACACAGGGAACTGTGAAGTTATGACAGTCACTATTATAAAAAGTGACTTTATACCCTACTTTAATCATTCCCATCGTCAGACATGTGGGAGCTTAAATGTATTACAGAGCTGGAAAGAGAAGAATGTCTATGAGACGTTCTTATTGCCAGAGAATCTGAAGGTTTTTCAGTCACCTCAAGTTTCCATTTTCCCTGGTCTTTTCCCCTTATGGTTTTCAACTGAGACCTCCATAATTCCAGCTCTGCAGAGCCACAATTTCTGGAGCTGAGCCTCCTTTGCATGTTCTCTGGTGTCTGATCCTGTGCTCACAGGTTGCCCAGAACGCACATTTTCCCATGAGCAAACCCCCTTGCCCGCTGCACTGAACACACCCAGATAATAACCACTTTAAACCCACCCTGAGATGCTGTTTAGATGAAAGGCAACATGGAAAAAAACCCCTCAGATTTGCACAGGAATTGAGTTACACCTGCGGCTTGAGCACAGCAAAATCCCTCAGGAGCAGCAGCTGGAGTTAAGACAACCAACGTGACACGTGTGCAGCTCACCCAGCATTTACACCTTGGGAAAACCTTGGTTTTTTAAAATATCTCTGTCAAATTTCCAATCAGCCCCCTTTTCTGCTCTGCTTTGGGCACTGCCCTTCAGAAATGAGGAGGCAAATGAAGGCAGAGCACACCAGGCTGAGAACAGGACATGCACCCGATGGTACTGGAGGTAAGAAACTTGTCAGGGCACAAAAAAAACCCCAGACAAACCTGGGAAAGTTGAGTTCAGAGGGAAGAAATAGAGAGGCAGGACCTCATAATCACAGCTTTGCTCTCTGGCTCAATACAAAGGTTGTAATTCAATTTTCAGAGTTCTGCTTCAGTGCATCTCTTAGGATGTTAGCAGAGAATCTCTCAACTGAGTTAAAGGATTGTATCAATCAGCAGGCAGACATTATTTTATGGGGAGAGAAAGCAAGAGAAAAACAGTTTATATATCTGTGCCTGCACTATGTTCCAATTTAATTACTTATAATTTTAAGGTAGTGGGACGTGAAGCACTAATTGAAAATTTTGGGTGCTTACGTCTCGAAGTCTGAGAAGAATTAGTGTGCCCATCTGGTTAATAGGAAAGGGATTTTATTTTCTAGATCATTGATTTATCATCATTAAGGACTCAAACACAGCATTCTGTAAGTCAGCATCAGGAATATGCTTTTTCCATTACGTTTACACTGCCTAAAATTGCCTCCAGCGCTGTGAATGTTAAAATTGACTGGATTCAATTTAGTGAGATCGCCTTCTTGCTCTGTCAGGGTTATTTGTCTCATTTAGCTTTTGTAATGGAAGCTTTTTGGGGGTTTTTTAAGGGTTTTTTTTAGAAATAAAGTTTCACATAATTATTCTTTTTTCAGCATTACTGAAAAAAACACCAAGCCCCAGCCCGCATTGATTTTGAATGGAAACAATGTCTTTGTACAAACACAGTCCCTGCTGCCAAACAGAATCTCAGTCCTCAGAAATGAGGCTGTTGTTTTTATTACAGGCTACACAAGAAGTCCACATCAGCACCCTGAAATTCCTTCCCTAACCAGCACAAGGTCCGTGGGTACTTCGGGTCATCACATGAATTAAAAACCAAATTTCTCACGTCTTAAATCAACTTTACCCACTGTTCAGGCTCGGGTCAGTCTGTAGAAGAGAGTGCTTATAAAAGAGGGGGGAGAATGCCCTGGAGGAGCCAACCTTTACCTCCAGAAAACCTGGGAACAGCATTAATACTGGCTTTGGAAGTTGTTATTAGCCCTTCCTTTGTGCAAGGGAAGCAGTTAGGAGGAAGGTTAAATGTCTCCTACCAGAGATGATCTTTCCTCACTCACCCTTCCAAAGAAAACCTCGATGTAAGAAACTCTTTTGCTCTGCTGAGTTGCCTCACCAGCTTTCCAACTCTGCCAACACTGGCCAAGGAATTCTGGTTCAATTCTTGAGCAATCAATCACTGGAATACCCAGAATGATTTAGAACATGATGAGGTCTCTGTTCAGCTTTCACTTCCACAAGTGGCAGCTGAGGATGCTGCTTTTGATGTTGATGGGATTATTCCATGAGGAAACAGGGAAAAGGAAGGAAGATGACCAGTGTAAATCAGAGAAACAGATGAATAATTCAGCAAGAACATACAGTATTACTATAAGACTACATGAAGAATGTGATCTTCTAGTTAGGCATCTGCCCCAGTCTCAGGCCAGATGGGTAAACTGTTGTATTTTCGTGTGACAGTGCAAAAAGAGGCATCATGTTTAATTTTCCGGGGCCTTGATCCCACATCTGCTACACTTTCTGTGTGTAGTGCTTATTACAGCACATCAGTTGCTAAGAACCATTATGTGCACACACACACACATTTATAATAATAGTGGTGGTAGCAGTGCCCATGAAAATATAAATGAAGGCCTGCCCAGCGAGAGCAGGGGGAAAATGCCTAGTGCTCGCTCACCCTGCAGGCAAACAGCTCTGCACAAGCCAAACTGCTCCCTCTGGGATCAGTAACAAGCACAGGACCAAAATACACTGGGAAAGACTCTGGAACTTCAGAGGAAACAGTCTGAGTTCTCCTAATGATTTATTTATTCAGCAGCTCCTCCAGGAACAGCAATCTATTCACCCTTCTGCCCTCCCCAGTGCTCAAGTACTTAATTTTCCCCCTCCCTTTATTTTCTTTTCCTCCTTTCTGTTTTCCTTCGCTGAATGCCTTTTACCCAATAAGCAGGTTTTGATTAAAGTTCTTCAAGGTTGCAATTTCAGAACAAAAAGCACAAAGGTTTGCAGTCAAAACCTTTATTTTCCCAAAGTTACATAGTCAAAAGGCCATTTTCTGTAAAGTACAACTCTCCTTTGCTATAAGCATGGATCTTTCTCTTGGTACAACATACCTATTTTCCCCTTTCTTTCATGCAGCAGGATTTGGAGAAAATATGTAATTATTCTGCTGGGCCACTGGGCATCTTTCCCCTGAAAAATTAATCTTAGGTAAAAAGAAAGAGTCTTAGTCTAAAATACCAAATATCTTGCAGTAAGCGTGCTTCCCTCAGGTGGGGGCTGAAAACTTCCATTTAACTAGGACTCAAAAATCAGCTGGCAGCACTTGCACAGAGATTCAGAACTGAACACGAGCCTCTGGCCATGAGCAGGTCCTGTTGTAGGAGAATTCCCTGGAGCTCTGAAAGGGCATCAAAGGATTTTGCTCTCAGTAACAATCACTTGCCTTTCTGGGAGTCTGCACAGGGGTGGGAATATCTGCTTTGTCCACAGCAGGAGGAAAGGACGTATGTCCTGCTTTTCCAGAACACGCTCCAAAAGCAACCTGGCTGGCATTGCTGAGAGAAAATTTGGCTGCCTATCATCCCTCTGCTCTGCTTTGGCAGCTCATTCCAAGGAACAGGCAAAGGAGAAGAGGAACACGAGGAGTGTTGCAGAGGACACCAGTTCTGCAGTCCAGGCATGGCCAGAGAGTGCCTGTGGGGAGCAGGGATTTAGGACACGCTGCCAACCCCACCACCAATAGATGAGGCCTAAAGATTTTTCACTGTGAGCCAACTCTCCCCCATCCTCAATCAATAAAAATGAATATATGCATGAACCACTTTGGTAAAGACCTCACCTCGGGTTGAGTGAGCTCAGCCCTGTGCTGGGGGATGAGGAAACACTCAGTGCACAGATGTGGAACTTCAAGCATTCTGGCATCGCCTTTTCCTCATCTTCGTCAGGCAAAGACCATTTGGCATTTCCCACGAGTTTTTGGAAGCGCAGTGATGATGACAACAACCTGTTCCCCCTTCCCTGCCGAGCCCTTTCTCTCGTCTCCCCCCCAGCACATCCAGTAACATCCTCACCTGCCCTTTAGCCACCACAAACTTTGCATGAATTTGCTATTTGATTTCCTCCAGCAGGAGCCCCGTGAAAGCTCAGATTGGCTTCCTGGAGAGGAGAGAACACCAGTCTATAAGCACTGGGCTGGGGGAAATCAAATTTTCCATTATGGCTCTCGAAATAGAGATCTTTTTTCCGAAGCATTAGCTCCTGTACAGGTCTATCTCCCCAGCTGGGCTTACAGCACTGACATACTGATTGCTGAATGCCTCCCAACGAGCACAGATTAGAATTCAGACATTTACAGTCATCCAAACCAATCTGTGGAAAGCCAGTGACAAGATGCTCTCACATTTACAGCCGAGCTATTAAATCTGCTTCCTTGTTGTCTGCAGCTCCCCAGCCCCAGGCACACATTCCTGCACTGACAGGGTTACAAGGGAGAACACAAGCTCAAAAATTATGCTAAAGTGTGTACTTATTTATTTTTAGTCCCCAGCTCTACTCATGATTTCACCGGGGCCTTCTGGTTATTCTGATATTCATTTGTAACTTCCTAAAATACTCATGTTTGCCAAACGGCTCTGGAAAATTGCTGTGATGAAGAAACCCAGGTATCAGAATGGAGCTAGCACAGGATCCACCTCTTGGAATGCTCCCTCAAGAACCTCAGACCTTCCACCACCACCCCTCCTCCCCCCTCCCAAAGAAAAAATCCCATGCAAATGTTCACCTTTAGATCTCAGCTTGCAATTAAACCACTGAGCTTAGACTTGTGAGACCTCCATTCTGCTCCTCTTTCTGCTCCTGACCTCGGGCAAGTCATTTAATTTTCCTCTGCCTTAATTCTGTATCTTAAACGAAGGAATAACAGCTGCTTTTAACAAAAGGAATTGTAAGGGGGAACAAAAGGGAAGCTAAATCAGTTGGTACTTAGGCTGGGCTCAAAATGTGGTGGTGGAAATTACAGTGGCACGCTGACAACTAGATCCATACCCAAGTGCCTGAGGAAAAAAAAAAAAAAAGCCACATATTTCCTGCATTTAAAACAGGAAAACCTCACTAGAGTACTTTTTAAACAGCACAGAAGTTATTGCTCTCAGGAAACTCACTTGCTCACTTTTAAATTTTCCTGTAAGACCAGGTACAGGCAATGCATAAGGAGGGGATGGAGGGGGAAAAAAAACCAAACGAGGGAAGGAAAAATTCTCCCAAGAAATTTTCTACCTTTAACTATAAAAAAAGAATCCCTTCTAAACATCATCCCCGGCAGGACACGTGTGCCAGGCATGTGTCAGGTGTGAGAGGGGCTGCACAGGGCTGGGAGCATCTCGTGATGGGAGGTAATAAAGCAATCAGCCCTCATCCCAGGGAAGAACCAGAGCCTGAGGATGATTGCACCTCTATCTAACAAATTCCCTCTGATACCTCCTTTTCTTCTACCACAAAATTAGTATGGGCCTGGAGAGCTCATTAGCATGGGCTCCAAACTTCATCTGTAACGTGCTCACATCTCAGTGCTGGAGCAGGAAGGCAGGGAGAGGCTGGAGGGTGAAGATCTGTATGCAGGGGAGCTTCAGGCATTAATGAGCGAGGCTTGATTAAAAAACAAACAATCCTCCCCACCCACCCATCCCTTGGGAACTGTTCCTGTGCTGGGTACAGATGATTTTGTCATTCCTTTTGGTAACAGCGATACCTCTCGGCTGTCAAACACCACAGACGTGGGTTTAAGTTAAAGCCTGGTATTAAATGTCAGAGATGCAAAACCCACAAGCTCAGTTTGAAAACTGCACAGAACATGATACAGGAGGTTGGAACAATATATTCCCAAATCACAGTGAGGGACAGACAGCTCCATGTTGTCCATATGAGTGGGCAGGACATCCCTCATTTCTTCCCAGCACTGCAGCAATGCAGTTTGCACCCAGGTCTGGAAGAGAGATTGTATTTCCAGAGACAATTTTAAGAGATGCCTTAAAAAAAAAAAAAAGAAAAAAACAACACACAAACCACCTGGCTCTGTAAAGGAACCAGGTAACGGGTGGATAATACACAAACCCATTTGCTAAACACCACTTGAAAAATCACAGGCAGCATAATTGACTTTTACAGCTTGGATAATGTAGGTCACTGCGTTAGTGCAACAAGAAAATGAATGTATGTTGGAGTGAAAGACAGAAGGGAAGTAATTACAAAATATAGATTAAATAACCATCAGATAACAGGCATAATAATAAGAACAACCAGGGTGAAGATAGAGGAGAAACAATTTGTTAAATGGATTGTAGCAGGGTTTTAAGAAACTGCTGGGCTCACATGCTAGGCTTTGCTTTTTTCTCCTTCATTGCAAACTCAATAGAATGAAGTATTTGTCCCCTTTTAGAGCTGATATCCTACTTCTCATGGTATCAGCTTACAGCTTGCTTGGCCTAGAGGGCTGTTAAGTCAGAACCTGATTATGTTACACACAATTCTTAACTCTTGCAGAAACAGGAAGCTACAAAAGTCTCCAGCAAGTAAGAGGGATCCCAGTTCAATCCTGCACAGCTCTGAATTCTGGCAAAGCCTTACTAAAAGCTTTGCATTCTGCAGTTTAGCCCAAAAAAAGTTTAAAAAACCCAAACAAACATAACCAAAAAACCTGCTGTCCCCCTAAAGAGATGAACAACCCCAAGAAACCCATAACAAAGGAAAAATAGGGAATAGGGGATTATAAAAGATTCCCATAGGATTTTTTTTCCCCCCCTCTACATTAAACTGTTTTAGTCCAGCTTTGCTTTTTTTGGTGCTCTGAGCTCACCAGTAACAGGGAGCTCTAAAAGCAACGTTGGGAGGCCTGTGTGTCTTCCAGGAGCGAGGAGACACCACATCACATCCAATCACCGTCACAACCAGCACATGGCAGCAAATAAAACACTCAGATCTGAACTCCTGTTTGCTGGAAAACGGTCTGGGCAAACTCCCAGTGAGTGACACCTGAGGTGATGATGGGTGAGGAGGAAGGAGGCAGAGGGACACAGCACCTCTGCTGCTTGTGTTCCATCAGTGCCTTGTCTCCATGGTTGAGTGACACCAACCAGCACTCCGTAAGAGACACTTCTGTGCATCCCAACTCCTGCAAAGGATGTGCAGATGACGCCCAATGGCACCCTGATTGTCATTCTCATCAGGGCAGGGATGGAGGCTGGAAGAAAAGATTGAGAGCCACTGAAAACTTAGTGAAAGGTGAATGATTTTCATACTGAAGAGGGACAAAATCCATCAGCAGAGTGTCCCTTATACAGCTGACTCTGAACTGAACTCCAGGAAGACACTTCAGGTTCTTTTCAGGTCCTTTCCCACTCGCTGCTGCATTGCACGAGGCACAGAATGTCCCTGGCCCACAGGAATTGGGGGAGTTTTAAGGTCTTCCTTCATCAAGAACATAAGTTTTGCACCACAGGGCCCAACATCCCTTCTCCTGAGGCATTCCTGCTGCTGTGTGCAGCTCGTGGGCTGTGGCTGCCTCGGATCATCCCTGTCCTCTGCTGCTCTGCTCATTAATCAATGGCTCCTCGGAATGCCAATGAGTTCTGAAAGGAGCCAGGTGAAAGGAATGGCAATTTGCTCACAGCTTGATAATTACACATTTTTCAAAATAAATTAAAGCCAGAGCTAACAGCAGCACACTGTTTTCAGAAGTCCTGCTTGTACAGAGGAATTAATTGGAAAGTACATTGATTGGAGGGGCTGCTGGATTCCAGCATGGAATTTATTTCCCCATCGTTCCACAGCTGCTCCCAGACCACTTACTATACAGAACCTCTCACCTCTGCCCAAACTGGGAGATAAAAGGAAGCATAAATAACCTCTACTCATTTGAAACCATCTCTGGAGGAACCTCATTCCCTCACAGAATAAAGCAGGGTTTGGGAGGGAAGGGGATCACAGGCTTTGGTGGAGCTTTGCTTTCGGGTTACCCAAGGCAGCAATGCTCCAAAATCAATTAAATGAGCAGTTTTACAATAGAAGCACTTCAAAATAGCTCTTTCATCCCAAGATGTTCAGGTGAACAAGAAGCAGGCAACACCTTGTACACAAATGATCTGGGATACCTTTACCAGGTGTACGTGCCCAGTTTATTCTGCCTCTCAATAACAAGCTTCAGGTTTCAGAAACTGCTCTTCATCAAGAAACCTCACAAACAAGCAAAAGAGACATTCATCTACTCCAGAACCTTGGTTATTCACTGTAGAAAGGGATCCAAACACTTTGGCAACTTCCCACTTACTCTGAGCTGTGTGTATGAAGTGAATTCGGAGTTTCCTGGGTTACAAAACACCTCAAGGAACCCCAATTTCTAAGAGAAAACCTTCCCCTGTGTGTGCCAAGTGTCAGCAAGGTCAGGGCAGTTCCCCCAGGCTACTGCTACAGTAAATTACAGAAGGTGGTTGTTTTCCTCTGGAAAGAATTGGTGTAGTTGATTTGTTGTGTTTATTCTTCCCTTTGTACAGCCCTGCTTGTCTCACCAGCTCACACGTGTTTGAAAGGGCAGCTCTGCATAATAAATTGAGTTTGTGTAATGAAATATTTCAGGAGATGAGATTAGTTTTAATTTGTTGTTCTCACAATCCCTCCCCCACTCTTCATAAAATAGCAACCGGCACAGCAGGAATTTATCTAAACCAGGGCCTTCCAGATAAATTCTGGCTTACCCAGGCAATTATTGCAAATAAGTTAAAGATAGAATCCACAAAGAATTACACCTTCTTGGATCCACTTCATAACATTTGTTTCACTACACAAAAAAAATAAGGTGGCAGGGAGGTAATTGCTGCTTTCTTCCTAAAAGCAAGGCACCAGAGGGCTCAGAAAAGACAAGAAAATGCTCCCATTCCAATTAGTTTAGATAGATGATCCATCTTCAGCAATTCCCCTTGCTGCCAAAAGCAAGAACACAGGGTTTACAATGCAGTTGTACTGTGACATCTGAAACCAAAGATTAAAACCTCATCTAATTTTTACAGTTGCCCAAATTTGCTTACACAAAGCTCTTGGTCTGCCCCACGAGGAAGCAGTTTCTGTGGAGCCTGATTGTGACTTCACCTGAGGTTTTGATTTATACCCCTTATATCTATGTTTTCCTCTTTCCACACATCATGGTCGTGTCTGAGTATTTGCAAAAGAAAATAAAGATCAGAGTAATAGCAGGTGCCCTTCCCTTTATTCAGTGCCAGGGTGGAATGGATTATATTCTGTTCCAGCTGAAATTGCTTCTCTTGGCTAAGCTGGGAGACATTTGTATGAATTATTCCTGAGCTCAGGAATCAGCACTGGCTCACGACGCTTTGTGATCCGTGTTCAGGGACGAGGGGCAGGAGGAGAGCAGCTGCAGCCCCACTTCTCATTGTCTGAGCAAGACATCTTCATAGAAAACTTCAAATAAAACAAGCCCAGCCATCAGCCAAGAGCAGGAGCCACGTCCTTGGGTGCCACCTGGATTAACCCTTCCCAGACAGCTGCCTCATGAACAAACCACGTGCTGGTTTCACACAGAAGGGGCACTGGGGCACTTTGCTGGGACACAGAAAGCAGTGGCACCAGGCCAGGGTGATTCTCTGGCCAGTTGTAACACCTTCCCTTTATCCAGTGTGGAGAAGACAGAGAGAGCAGTGTGGCAGGGATAATAAAGGGGGTTCCAAAGAGCTTTGATGGCCCCTAAGTGACACCTCCATCGCAGCCCAAGCACAGTTCTCACCAGGCACCTCACCCACATTAGTTATTCACACCAAGGCTGTGCACACTTCAGGACTGAAATAATACTGAACTCACTGACAGTTTGATGATTAATGCTGTGGGAACTGTCTTCAGCCCTGAACTGGCTCACTGCTGCACTTACAGTCCCCTGAATTACTGACAACACAGTCCCTCATCCCCAGCAGAACATATAAATTCCCCACAGGCTCCTACCCCCCTCATCTGCAGTCCCTCGACACCATGTCATTAATTCTTAATCAATTCACCAGTTCACCACTGTTCATCAATTCTTATGTTAACGATAAAGCTTCTCCTCAGTGTCACAGTGCCCTGCAAAGTGACAGATCCAGTGGAGCAGAGATACCTGAGCTATCACAGAGCCTCCGTTTAAGGGGGAAAAAAACCCCACCAAACCCAAAACAACCTGCCCAAAGAAATACTGAGGGGGGAAAACCCCCAAGCACGGTGTAGGTTCCACGTTGTGCAGTGTATAAATCAGCCTGTGGGGCTTTCTATTCACTCCTTAACTTATTTCTAACGTGTCAACTTGGGTGTTTCAGAAAGGAAAGGCACAGACCTCGCATCTCCCAGCAACACAAAGAAACAGCCCAGTAGCATTTACCTGTAACTTCAAGATATACTAACTTTTTATTTATGGATCTGAAGCACAAGTCATATATCCAAAATATAGCTCCATTTTTGAAGCAGCTGAATCCTTTTTCAAGGCAATCTGTAAGATTTACACTTGCTATATTTAATGGGGCCATTAAACACACGGGCAAAGTGGACCTGGTGATTGGCAGCAACAGCCTTTTTGCCATTTTTCACCCCTTTGCGATTCCCTGGAGTGGGCTGAGCTTATTCCCAGCAACCTTTCATTTGGGCTGGTCTGGAACATCACTGTGGGGCTTTTGGAGTTGTGGAGCAGCACCCGCAGACAGACCCATCTCCACCTCAGTGCAAGAGACTTAAAAAAACCCCCACCCCCCCCAAACTCCCGAAAGAATCCCCCAACTGCTGATTTTCAAAATCATTGTGGTTTTATTTTCTGAAACTTGCCACCTCCCAGAGGCTTTCCTACCAACTAATTAACATTATTGTGGAAAAGCTCCTGAATCCAGTGGTTTTAACACATCCCAGGAAAAGCCAGGTTCTGCTCCCAGAAGGGATGCCCGAGGTGATCCTTACCCCCAGTTATTGTGCATAACTACGAATTAGCACTTGTTATTTGTGTTATTAATGTTTGCACCTATCCAAGAAACTGCCCTATATCAGTCCCTAAGAACCACCTTGGGAGGAAGGAGGATGGGAACTGTCTTCAGCCCTGAAGAATATAAGAAATAATGTAAGAATAATATAAGAATATATATGGTATAATTATATATTGTGATATAATAATATATAATTATATATTATAATAGAATATAAGAAATACGAAGCAGAACTGGACAAATTCTAGAGACAAGGAAGGATGCTGTGCAAAGCCAACAAATACTTCTGTAGCAGCAGCCACCGATGTTGGCAACTGCTCCAGCCATCAAAGGGAATGGAAAGGCACCTTTCCCTGTCCGGGAGAGCTGAGCTGCGTGGCTCGGTGACTCCTCGGGGCTGCACTGCAGGGACAGGCAGAGCCTGCCTGGGAAGATTCATTTACCCGGCAGAGCTGGGTGGGGCTGAGGAGGCAGCAGCCAATTAAGGAACCATCAAACTTCTCTTAAAAACCTCCCTCCATAACGCTCCCCCTTCCTGCCTCCAGCCAGCATGGTAATTGTGTCTAATTTCTAAATTTTCATGCAGTTGCTGCATTTGCCTCCCCTTAATGAGATGTAAATGTGTTGCCAGTTTGTAGATTTGTTTAATTGCAGGGTAGCTAAACTGTGATTGGCCAGAAGGTTCATTTTTAATTTTATTTATTTAGCACACATGCGAGGCATTTTAAAGATTCTTTTCTCCAGCTAAAAGAGGGAGGGGAACATATTCTATTTTCCTGTTATGTTCGGGGTTCTGTCGCAAAGGAGCCATCTGCTTTTCCATGTGTCTGCTGGTGAACTTAAAAGACTTCTGCCACGTTCCAAGTGTTTGAAAGAACTCTGAATACCTCCTATGTTTGATCCAGGTTCTTAAGCTGGACTCTGAATGCTCAGGGATCTTTGGTGGACACAAGAAACGCACTCAAAGCATTTGAAATGGCCTTGCTGTACAATAACATCATTCTATTGCTATACAATAATATCATTCACGGAGCTTTTTCTCATCCACCTCCCACAAAGGCATTTGAAAGAAAGGATGAAAGATTCGAGTACTAAACTGGGTAAGAACAGAGGCATCATTACCTACTCTAACTCCAAATAAAATCCACTAAAGCTTGAAGGAAATACTGGCTGATTTTAGTACCCTTAACTCACTGCCACTTCAGAGTTTGCTCAGATATAGGAGAGCAGTAAGAAGTCTCCTAAATCTCAACAAAACTTTGCAAGTGCAGATAAAACCCCATTTTGCCCTGCAGTACCTTTACTACCGAGGATGGTGACACAGAAAAGGCCTGGTTTTATTTGCACATCTCAAGACATCTGGAAGGGAGAAAATCAAACAGAACCACGGGGCCATTTCTACAGGGGCAGCTTTCAAACCAGACTCACACAGTAAAAGCTGAAAGTTCTGGGTTTTTTTGCACAGCCCTGGGATCAATTCTTCCCCTCTGCTGCTACTTAACAACAATTAGTCTGCTGAGAAAGAACAGCTTTCTCAGTGCTATGACCACTGTACAAATAGCACATTGATTTTCAGAATTTCTATTTGAACATTCTGGTTTCCATCAGTTTTATAGCACCTAATGCAGCTTTTACCACTTACCTGCATGTAAGGGCTCACCCACATCACTCATCGACATATAAATCTCCCCCCAACCTCCCAGTGAAGTTCTGAAGCAGCAGCATTTCCTTTATTATCAGATATATCCATACAGCACCAAGCACAAGGGGTTCCAGTCACCAGCATCTATAAACCTCAAGCAATTAAGGGTGCTTTTCTCATTCTGATGTCCTACTGGAATACTGGAGGATATCTCTTGCCCCCAAAGTACTCCTGTAGGAGCAGTAGACCTATGTTTAGACCCACATGGGTTTTTGGGGGGCTAGAAGGCCCAATCAATGACTCTGGACCACAAACTACACTCAGGAAAGGTTCATTCCTTGGCAAATCTGTCTGGGAGAAACCCCAAGCATCCGATTGCTGGTGAAAGACATTGCCACGGGACCAGTGGGTATCTCGCTGTGCAAGTCACTTCCGTGTATCCCAGAGAAAAGAATGGAAGTTGATTATTCCCCCATAAACATAGAGCTGCAGAGGTAATCAGCATGTCCCAGGGCCAAGGGCATCTCTCCTCTCAACCACTGTCAGTAGCAGCCAATAACACAAGGCAGCAAAGTAAAGGGAAGTGACAGCAGGGAAATAATTTAGCCTTTAACTGACACGTTATCCTGTTAAAAGCCATTTACCTTCTGCTGCTCGGTGTGTCATTGCTCATTTTAGTTTTGAAGTGACATCTCCCCAAGTGCCATTAACATGCCAGCAGTGAAAGGGGATTTATAGAGTTTGCACCCTGGAGAATTATAGCCTGGGTGGTTGTGATGGAGGAAAGCACTTGCTGGACTCTGTTCATCCTTGCAGCTCCCACCCCATCCGATTCAGAGCATCCACAAGGGGAAGTATCAGGCAGCTCCATTGTCCTCACCTTCTCCCTGCAGCACAGCCTGACCTGATCACACATTTCAGCAGCAAATATTGCCTGGGAGGATCCCAGCATTCCACAAGGGACAGCATTTAAATTCCTCTTCCTGGAGGGAAAAGGGATCCGGTTGCGACACTACTGAGAGAACCATGACAACTTATCAGCAACTGTAACTGTCCTGAATAAAGAATAAAGAACTATAGTGCAGAACTGAGGGGGATTTTGTGCAGTAACAGGACCCACAGTGGAGGGTTTTTCCAGAACTAGATTCCTGCAGTGACACAAACGTGGCACGAAGCTGGATGTTAATGCAGCTTGTGCAAGAGTGGGCTCAGCTCCCTGATAACTTCTTCTCTTGTGTTCATTGCTGACCTAGAACTATCTTCCCCTCAAATCATCCAAGCCATGGATTTCAAACAAACTCTTTCAGACAAACTGTGCTCTTCAAATGATCAAGTCAGGCTAAGGATAAAAGACACTGTTTATCATAAGCCAAGGAGTCTTGGTTAAAGTCCTAGTTACCTTGGAAGCCAGAATTCCTAATGCCATCAGACTGACACCTACAAGTTCATATTTGATGTAGCAAACAGGTGCAGTTCTGCAGGAAGAACAGGCAGGATTCAAACCACACCATCAGGAAACTTCCATGGGAAACTGGCCCTTAAGCTGCTGGTCTGGTGGAAAATGTCCCTGCCCATGGGGACAAGATGGTCTTTAAGGCCCCTTCCAACCCAAACTAAGATAAGCAGGAGAGGGGCAAATAGTCACTAATTGAATTCACAGTTGCCCTTTACTGAGATATATTCAGATGACAGATGAATTTCCATTAGTTTAATGTGAATCACCATGGATAATGGAAAACAATACTTATGCTAATGAGAGAACTCAGCAAAAGCTTTGCAAATGAGATGCCATTTGCTCACCAGCCGGGGTGCAGCTGATTAGAAATAGCACCATGATTGATAGCCCCATCCATCCCCAATTTGGGAATGCCACCTCTGTGGGGCATCCTCGTGGCATCCTTACTCAGTCCCTGGTGCTTTCCAGGCACCCCAGAGGTGCAGCTTGGCAGGGCAGAGGTGCCCTGAGCCAGGATAAGACATTCCAGGGGTGGATAAAGGTGTGGGACGTGGGGCCAAAACGGGAAGGGGAGTGTTTGTGAGGAGAATGAGGGGAGAGCTCGTTGTTGGGGGGAAGTTGCTGTGCCCTGTCTGATGGTGCTGTTTGCTTTGTTAGAAGGCTGTGACCAGAAGGGCTGGAGGCACAAAGGGAGGCTGCTGCCCCAGGGGTGGCTGAGCGAGGTTTGCTGTTTCTGAGTGAAGTGTCAGTCTTTTGAGTCATTCATTTCGTCAATAAATTGCCTGATGCCACGTGGAATGTGGATATAGAGAGGTGTTGTCTGCATGAGGGACCATGTGGGCAAGGTGCAGTTGTGTTGTGAGGACTGTCCTGCCAGGCAGTGGTTGGTACTGGGTTTTAAGGACTGTCTGACAGAAAGAAAGCCTCAAAAACTTACCTGAGTATGTGGTTTTTAAGAAATTTATTATAGAAGAAAAGCCAAAAAAATGTACCTGAGGATGACGGTTTTAAAGGCTGTATTATAGAAGGAAAGCTTCACAAACTTACCATGTGTTTTAAGGACTTTCTGATAGAAGGGAAGCCTCAAAAACTTACCTGAGTATGTGGTTTTTAAGGACTGTCTGATAGAGGGAAAGCCTCAAAAACTTGCCTGGACCCACAGCCCAAGAAAACCATCGTGGGAACCTGGAAAACACATTCACTGGAACTTTTTGTTTTGTGCTAGAACAGAGCTGACACCCCAAAACCCACGAGGGAGCCAGGAAAGAAAAAAAAAAAAAAAAAGGTGTGGAGAGTGACCCCTTTAGCAAGGTGAGAGGGAACACAAAACCACCAGGCAGGTGCAGAGGTGTGGGCTGAGCAGGCAGAGCTCTGGAAGAACTTCAGAGCCAGCAGGAGAAATTGTCCTACGTGGGCAAAGCCCTGTGGAATATCCATGCTGGGGCATGGATGTGATTCAGAGGCGCTGTCACAGGGATTTACAACCCCTCATTCTGCTCAGCTATAATCATGTTGAATTGTGTGATAGGAGCTCTCTCTGCTCCTGCCTGGGTGAGCTCAGGAAACGTGTTGGTTCCTCAGTTTTTGCACCCGCTAAGGAAGGTTTTTAAATGCTTCTGTTTTTAGGGAGGGAATAAGGAGCAGGTTGCTAATGGAATTACTGGCTTGGCTCACTGTGCTTCCAGCCTTTCTTGCACAGTTATTTGGCTTTTGATATGCTATTATATATAAATATTTGTCAAATACAAAAGGCACGCCGGCTCAGAGCAATGGGAACCAGCATCTCCTGGAGGACTGGAGGAAGGGTGCCACATTATCTTGGGATTTCCTTGAACATTTGCATTTAATTCCTGAAATTTCTAAGGCAAACATAGTAGCTCCAGACACAGGTTGGCACAGGAGCAGAATCTGTTTCTTCTGCTGGTCGGTTTTTTTCTAGCAGGGCAAAGATCTGAGTAAATAAGCATTTGAGAAATGTCTGAAGTGAGGAGATTGTCCCACTGAGAGCTGCTGACCCAGCTGTTTTTGAGGACTATCCCTGCATGTTTGTGAGGGCAGAGGGGATGAGTGCTCAGCAGGGCAGGGAGGTGCTGCTGGGAAGGTTTGCCCTGTTTTTCCCCCCTTTTTTCCCTCCTTTCCTTTCCTTTCAGCACTGTCTCCTCCTGTGATCCATCACACAGGGTTAGGCAAATCATGAACCTTAATGCAAGCAAATGGAACAGCTTTTCTGGCTTCTGCTTTGTGTGACTTCTCATCTCGCAGTAAAACAGTCCAGCTGGCACTGTGACCTTGTGAGGGGCATTTGGCAACTCTTCTGCTGTTGATGCTTTGTGGATCAATTGCTGTTCTAGCAGTGCTCTGGCAGGGGCAGTAGTTTTAGAGGAATGCCTGTGAAAGTTGTTCAGACCAAAAGGATGAGGACTTAGAGACTGACAGAGCCCCTTCCCTGGAGCTCTGCCAGCATCCCAGACCTGCCCCTGAGGATCCTGCTTGGAGACTGAGCAGCTGGGAGGATATACCACATTCAGGAGCCATTGCAGCCAAACATCTGCACCAGAGTGTAGATTAAGTGATGCTAAACCTCAGCACAGGGACTGCTGAATGAACCACAGCCTCGACCATCACAAGAGCTTGTGCTGTTTAACTTTGCTGAACCTGAATTCTGAGCAGTAGCTGCTCCACAGTCTCGCTCCCCTGTTCCTTCACGGCACGTCCTCTCAGCAGCTGGACCCTTTTACCCTTTCATCTTCCAAGGGAAAGTTATACTGGTGTGGAATTTGCATTAATGTGAACAGGCAGTGCCTAGGACTCTCCTGGGACCTTGTTCTCCCTTGAACCTGTTTTATTCATCCATCAAAAAGTATTAATTCTCCCTTTTGCGTCGCTCCCTGCCTGGGTTTTTTTTTATTTTTTCATTATCTTTTAAAGCACTGAGGAACCCCATCCCCTTCTGCTCAAGCCACAAGATGATAAAGTTGTTTTTCCCTCCAGCTCTTTTCAATGCATCATTTAGCAGACCTCCTCTAACGTGTTCTGAAAAGCCTCTCTTATCCCAGGTGGAGGGCGGGGAGGAGGATCTGGTGGGACTGTGGAACTGAAATCCATCTAGGTTTAAATAGCTCAAGGTCAGCTCAGGATGGGAACACAACAGCAGATTTCTGGAGACTTCGTTCAGTGAATTGTTGATTGGAAAAGCTCTTTCAGATCCCCGTGGAGCAGAATCTGGAAGGAATGTGTTTTCCAAAAGGGGGACAGCGGGTTAGTTGTTAATGATTTCAATAAAGCAAGAGAAGGCACATTAGGAGGTTGGTCATAAGGGTAAAAAAGGAGGCTGGTGTATTGCTCATTAGTGGTTTGCTAAAATTAACTCCATTACCACGTTTGCTTTCATTGCAAACCTTCCATTTAATTGCAATTACCACTGAACTGCTCCATCCCACAGGTGGTTGGTGCCAGGGAAGAACCCAGAGCTGAGATGTGTGAACTGCTGTTTCAGGGGCTGTCTCAGGAGTTCAACTGAACCTGCTCAGCCTGGGTTTGCTGATAACTTGGGAGGACAGTGGGGATTTACTGTGGTTCCTCTCCAAAGGTATCACATGTATTATTTCACAAGCACGGGCAGGAAGTTGGAATAAAAGAACAGAGAACCTGATCCAAAGGGTGGTGAAACCACTGACAGCTGTGCTGTAGTTTTCTTTCAGCCTTGGATTAAGCCCAAACCCCTACAAATTCACTTTCTGTGAGAAAAAAAAGTAAGGTTTTTTTTACCTTTTCCCTCTCTGTATTCTTCCACTTCCTTTGATGTTCCTTTTCTCTTTCAGAAGCTATTGATTCTCATCTTGTCTTTTATTTACTGCCAGTTCGCTCATTATGTCAGGAATCCTATACTGAAATGCCATTCTGTTTGCTGCATTCACAACCTTTAAATAAAGAAAAGGCTTTGCTGTGCTCTGTGAAGGTGGCTGCCAGTTGGCTGGGTGGTGTTTGGGTTTATAAGGCAGAATGAAAAGAGGGAAGAGCTGCAACGCTCTTCCAGCGCTGGGAGGTGTTCTGCTTTCATCACACAGATATCCAGTCTGTTCAGAAAACGATGGCAGGGAGAGTTTTGGCTAAAAAAAACACCATTGGGCAGCTTATTTCTTTTCAGTGAAATCCCACGGGGATTTCGAGAGTTTATCCACAGTGTGAAGGCAGGGAAGAGAGAGTTACCTCTCTTAAGGACTTCCCTGAAACCTCCAAGGAGTTCTGCTGCTCCTTTTGGTGAGTTCAGAGGAGAGAGGGGCTAAATTAGTTTAAAATTAGATTAAATGCTCAGATTTGAAGTTGGAGGTTCATGGTGTGAGGTTACTACAAACCTACTGTGCCCTTCAGCCTCAACTTTATCCTCCTTCACCACTCAGAGGTAAGTGTAGATCCCTGGGGGGAAACAATTTTGGGAAGGGAAAGCTGCAAAAGGCAAGGTGAATGGAAGGAGAGGGAAGGAAAAGAGGTGATAACACTTTGATGGAAGTAGGTCAGGCTTTAATGCTATGGCCTGTCTCTTTGGGGTCCTTAGGAGCAGTTACAGCTCCAGCCTGAGATGGAGATTGCAGTAGGAACTGAAAGCAGATGTTCTCTGAAGGCAGTTAGCTGCTAGCAATAAAACCCTAAGTGTTTGGAAACTGCAGTAATTCAGTCATGTGATTTTTATTTCTGTACTTTGGTCACTGACCCTGCAATGGCACTGAGAAATGGGAGTAGATTGTATTTAGGCAGAAAATGGAAGATGGCTGTCAAAATATAAATAAAACGAAGCGGCTGAGCCCATTTTAATTAAAGCTCAGGATGAAGTAGTCAGCTCATTCTTGTAGATGGTTCCAAAGCTCTGCTTCTTGCTTTAATGTCATTGTTTTGTGGATCTGATGCAGATAAAGTTAATTCATAGAGTGATACAAATACGAGGCCGCTTCTGGTAACATCCTGTGTAATCAGCAGAAGTGGCTGCCAGGAATTCTGCTGCTTGTCTCTTCAGTTAGTGCTGAGGTGTGGGGTGGTCATAAATACAGTGTGAACTGTGGGGTTTTGATGACTTGATTGTACAGGAGTGTGGTCAGGCAGCCTTGGGAGAGCACTGGGAGTACCTTGGAGAGATCAGGAGAGGCCCTGATCAATAGATGTGGAAACACCGAGGAATGAGGCAGGAGGGAATGGCCACAAGTGATTCCTTCTCTGCTTTAGCCAGAGGTGGAAATATCAGAGTAGAAAAGCAGGTTTGGGCTCAAACCTTCTCAAACCACAGGCACCCATTTTTGATGGCGAAAAGCTCAGCTCATGTCCCAAAAATGCTGAGCGTTTGCTCTGCAGATGAGCCCCAAAAGAGCTTCAAAACCAGTGAAGTTCGTGGGGAGTGGGTACAGGATGCGTGGGGGAGGCACAGCTGGACTGGGAGACAGAGCTGCCACTCCAGAGGGGCACTGGAGCTCTGCAGCTCTTTCCAACAGGTTGGCCTTGCTGTGCATTGATTTCCCTGGGAATAAAAAAAAAAATAAACAAACAAACAAGTAATAAATGGAGCTGTGTAAATAATCAGCGTTTATACCCAGCAATGTGCTGAAAAGCAGAAAACACACTTTGGGGGAAAGAGGCATTTTTTACTTTCCCAGGGGGTGGAGGGAAAACAAAGAAGGAAATATGTGTTTCAGGTTGAATGAAGCATTGATTTGTTTTAGAGGGAGCAGGGGAGAAGGTTATCCATTCTATTACAATTTGGCATATTTATAAAATAAAAGATCTTGGTGATGGAAAAGAGAAGGGATTAGCGTTAAAAAAAAAAAAAAGAGAGAGAGAAAAATATCGAAAATATGGCTCGTTTTTTTCTAATTTGTTTTCTCTGGTTGAGAGAATTTAGAAATTTGTCGCGTGTGTTGGTCCCTCTGCACACGGCTGTCAATGCAGGCTTTTCCAGCACCCCCTCCCCTTGCCTATTAAGAACCTTTTCTCCAAGGAGCAGCAGTTATTTGGTGCCAGCAGAGGTTATTTAGTGAATTCCTGCGGGTATGCAGAGGGAAGAAGGCTCGGATATCTCAGAGCACCGGCACAGGCTCAGCCAGGATCAGAAACACAAACAATCTGCGTCCCCCTGCGAGCCCCGGTGGTGCTGGAGCTGACAATGCCGGGTCGTTATTCATGCTGAAGGGGCCTCTGTTGTGTTGTTATTCAGGTCCAGATACCACTTATTTTGTTGTGCTTTCCGGATGCTGCTCTTGAAGGAAAAGCAGCTTTTGAAGCAGACCAAGGTTACATCTGGTGACCTTTACCGATATTTTCCTTCCCCCCCCCCCCCCCCCCTGTCCCCTTGTCCTCCTTTTTTTTTTTTTTTTTTCACCCCTTTTTTTTTGCCATAGTTCTGTGCTGGATTGAGGAAATTTCTGGGTAATTCTTTCTCAGCTGGGGAAGGATAAGCAAAAGGCTCACACGTGTCAGGAGCATGAGATTGGCTGGGAGATACCATTGATTAGCTGAGACACTTGGAATTGTTTTCAGCAGCACTCAGACAACCAGGGAGAGAGCAGGAAGAAAAGCACATCTCGGGTTTAAGTGAGGATCCCTTGCAGGTAATAAACCTCGAGGGGGCCTGTATCAGAAGCAGGTAAATGAGCTGTTAAATCCCGTGGACAGTAAGTAGGGGAGGAGGTGGAAACAACTGCTTACAGTTCAGTTCCATCTCTGTGTGTTTGGTTGTTCATATGGAGGAGATGGAGCAGGGGTGGAGGCAGCAGGATGGGTGCAAACAGGGGAATGTGGTGGAACAACGTGTGTCCATGGCAGGCAGGGCACAAAAGGTCCAATTATTGGCAAAACTGGTGGAGGAATCACAGAATCCCAGAAGGGTTTGGGTTGGAAGGGATCTTAAAGATCATCTCTCATTCCACCTCCTGCCATGGGCAGGGACAACTTCCACCTTCCCAAGCCTCATTCAGCCTTGTTTTGGACACTCCCAGAGTAAGAAGAGCAGGGAGCTGTTGGCTTTTGACCTCAGTGAGGGGTAAAGCTGCCAGTTCACTGCTCAGCATCTTGAGCTGGAGGAGACTGCAGCACTGCCAGGGCATGCTGGTGTTTTATGGCCCCTGAAACACGTGGGAGCTGAGGATGTCTTGTGGGGCTTGGGTAGAGAGAGAAAGACGAGCCAAGAAGGACTCAGGGCCAAATTTGTAATTTGGAGAGTATATGGAAAGCAAAGATACAACTGTGATTTATATGAAAGGTTTGAGGGGGGGGGGGGGATATTTTAACAATCCCTGAATATCTGCCTGAACTCTTTCAATTCACAGCCAAGCTCAGCACGAGGTAGAAGTTGGTGCCATCCTGTGCCCCAGATGGAAATGAGTCAGGAGGTGGTGCTCACATCCCCTAAAGGATTAGTTCTGCCAGGTGTGGTGCTTTCCAGCTGCAGGGTTAAACAAGCCTGGTGCAGCCTGTGGCACCGTGGAGATGCTGCTGAGGGGGCAGGAGAGAGCACTGGAACCCAAAGAGCTGCTGTGACAGGTCCTGGCTAAAAAAAGGGCTCTAAGAATCCAACCTGGCATTTCCCATCTTTGTTGCTGGTTTAAACAAACACATCTTGTGGGGGTGACCCATCAGCCAGCGGGAAGATGGTTAGGAGGGGTTAGGAGGGAGCAGTGTGCTGTGCTGAAGGACAGTTACCTCACATCAGCACGGGAGCTAATCCAGCCCCTCTGGTCCCAGCCAGCTTTGATGTGGTCCTGAAACCAGCTCTCGCTGGGGCTCCGAAGCAAGACATTGCTTCAGCAGTGCAAAGTGCTGCTCCCTGCAGAAAATTAATAAGGACACTTTGGATTCCGCCCTGCATCTGACCTAAGCAGCTAAATAGGTTACACCAAGTTCTAAGAATCGCCCCAGTTTTCCTTCTAATAGGCAATTTTTCTGCTTAATTTGCAGAACAAGCAAAAAGCTATTATGTAAAATTTATCAGCAGCAATTGACTCTCATTAGAGTTTGGGAGCAGGAGGCTTTGTTGCAAGGGGGGAGGATCCTCCGAATTTTTCATTTACCAGCCTTAGCTTCCCAGTGTTTGTGGTGACCCATGCCCTGAGCGAATTCAGACACTGAGACATCACCATTTCTCTCCCCTGCTCACAAGAGCTGTTCTCACCTGGGTTTTTTAAGCAGCCAGCGACCAGCTCTGTCTGAAGCTCCTGTCTCAGGCTGCAGGAAGGGGCTATGAATTGCAGTGCTCTTATTGCAGTGCTTGAGCTCTGGAATTTCACCAGGCTGAGCCAACTGAACTCCAATGCAAACGTTGTGTTGGAGGGTTTGGAGTGCAGCTGTGTGCAGAGCTCCTTGCTGGGCCAAAAGAGCTGGGCTGGGAGGGTCTGGCTGGGGGATACGGGCAAGTTTGGACTTTCCATGGCACGTGGATTCCAGCAGCTGGGTCTGAACACTCACTGCTGAGTTAAGATCTTTATCAGAAGTAATATATTGCTGACAGCCTCAAAGCTGCCTTTTCTCACCACCCTTTTCTCCCAGGTCCTGGATATGGCAAAGAGCTGCTGTCCATATTTCCTGGAGACCAGAGAACAGCGTGGTCTGAAATTGCTCATGTTTTCTTCATGTTGCAGCAGCTCTTTTGGCTCCAGCTGAAAGCAGCTGTGACTTGCCATGTGTAGGGGGACAGGTAAACTATAATACACCTTCCTAGGAGAGACATTAGGGATGTGGAAATTATTACTGTCATTGAAACACTCAGATGGGGATTTTTCCTTCCCTTTTCCCCCTACAGTAAATGTTAATTATACATGAAGGTTCACTACAGCAGAAGGGATTATAATTAATTTATATTTGAACTATAATAGATTTCACTACAAACTGCATTTCATCGCAACAAAGTGTATTATGACTGTTGTTTGCTGCCAGCAATTTACATAAACCCACCACAAAAGCATTGCAGCCATTAATCCAGCACTAAGGACAGCAGCAGGCAGATAAAACTGGGGGGAAAAGAGAAGTAAAAGCCTGTTTAACTTGTGAGCAGAGACCTTGTACTTGTTGCAGAACCTATGCAACCCAACCTGAGAAATGCAGAAAGGAGTGCATTGGACCACATGTAACACAGGCAACATTTGGATCCAAATATGTGTCTGAAAATGAGAATTTATCTGTTTGTTCAGTCTCTACTTCAAACTTCAAAAAAAGTTGGAATCCATCTGAAAGAAGAATGACCCTTTGTTGTTCTTGGTGCCCAGAGTCTCTCTCCAGAGCAGTGACTATGGGGACAGGGTTTATTCTTGACCTGATGGAGAATCATTTACATTTCCTGTGCCTCTCTGTTTCCAACATTACCTGCCTGGTTTAGGGGGATGGGATTTTCTCCAAGACAGGGATTGTGTTTACAAAGGCAGGCTGGAGCAACTCCCAGAGACCCTGTCACAGTGTAAGTATTAAACATACCAGGAAGGATATTAAAAGCGTAAGATGGCAAGTTGATAACTTTTAATTGGCGCTTCCAAATTTATCCCTGCCAGCACAGTAACCCCACAGCTCTCCCTCCTTGCCACCTTTTTGTGATATCAATCCTAGACTGTTGTTTCTCTGCCATCAGACATCCCTGACACCTCCCAGGCCTTCACCAGGAGCGGATCAGGCTCTGCTGATGTCGCATTTCACGCTGTCGCCTCCTGTCTCAGAACATGATATAAAAGGCTTTTGTCTGCAGACAGGAGCTCCATCCCCGCTGACCCAGCCTCAGCCTGGAGAAAAGGGCAAGATGTCTTGTCAGGGACTTCAGCAAACAGCTCGACAGCTGTTGTGAGCAGCTGAGAGGAAAGGTCAGAGCCAGCCCTCCCCTGCCACCGGTGAATGTTTGCTCTCCTGCTCTGCCAAGGTGAGGACAAGCGACTTGAACTGCAGCGGGAAGGGCCGGGGAAGAGGAGGGTCAGGAACAAGCCACACAGATAATGTCAGCTATAATGCCCAAGAAAGAGGGGGAGAATTTGGATTTTGGAACCGTGGCTTTGCAAAAGGCTGAGGCTGCCTCTCAAAACGGTGAAAACTTTCCAGAGGAAGGATTGATGGCTGATTCCCATTTCTTCTCCTGCTTCTTTTGGAGGCATTACAGAGCAGTTTTGCCAGGGGAACACAGAGCATGAATGTGGCTTGTGCCATCTCCTCGGGCCAGGCATCTCCTCTATCCTTTTTGGAATGGCTGGTGACGAGGATTTCCACCCTCTGCCATCGCTGTGCCAATACAGAAGCAGCACATTTCTGTGTGGTTGTCTTGAGTCTGGTGGGACTGTGAGTGCCAGTTCTTGGCCTGTACTGGGAGACTGACACAAGCACCAGTATCAGACTCAGGAGATGCAAATCACCTCAGCCAGAGGAGCTCAGATGACTGAGGGAGTTACGTGTCAGCACTTCTGTCTTCCTGACAGGGCTATTAAAAGCCATGCTGATATTGCAGCTGGGGTCTGTGTCTGCAGCACATCTGGATGTGCTCGAGCTATCTTTGTGCTGGAGAGCTTGGGCACCAAAAAAACTCCGAGCTGCAGCAACACAGCCCGCAGTACAGTCAGCAGAAACCTGCCTGAGACCCTGGAAAATGAGCTGCTGGCTCCAGTGCTGCCATCCTTAGGCTTCTGTCCACTTTGGTCTGCCTTGATTAGCCAAGCCTGCATCCCTGTCATCCCGTGGCAGTGCAGCAGTGAACCCTGTATTGCAGCATTCCTTCCCCAGCCTGCACTTTCTTTGCTCTCTGGCCGTTCCCTGGCTGTGCTGAAGGCACTCGTGGCCACTTCAGGGAAGTCTGGTTTGCTTCCAAGAGCTTCCTTACACAATTCATACTTATGCTCCAGCTGTAAAATTAACAGACTGTTTTATTACACAGGCTATATCATTCAGGAGAACCCATCCAAAGGCTGGGAGCAGTTTTAATCCCAGCAGAATGACACCTTGGCAGTAAAATGCTTTTGTTGGAGGTGTTCGCTGAGAAGTCCTGAGCAGGTTGTTTCCGGCTCCACTTTGCACAGGAAGATGCAGGGTAGGATGTCCTGATTTGGGAGCAGCACAGAGCATCAGTGAGGGCAGTCCTTTCCCAGGAGATGCTGTGGGAAATGCAGAATTAAGGCCCTGGTGGGGGCATTGCAGTGCCTGCTATCCTGAGGAGACGTCATTTGGGGAGTGTCGTGACACTGCATTTATTAAAGCCTGGCACCATTTCCTTCCCCCACACCCTCAGTGTGACTCAGTCTAGTGAAAAATACCCACAAACCCCACTTTTTTCTCTCAATATGTGCGTGGCCATAGAATGAAAACTGCTGCAGTGTGAGGTGGGGGGTCAGAAATGGCTCCCAGAAACTCCTCCTATCCCCAGCAGGCTGAGTGGGGGAGAGTCATCTGCCCCCTTACTTGCCTCTGACTCAGCCTCTGAGATAAAAGACCATTTCCAGAAAGCACTGGGGTGAAAATATTTCAGTTTGCTGCTGCTTTGCAGTTGCCAGTCTCACTAATTTCTACTCAGATGTCACCAGCAGTGGCCCCATTACTGTTATTTATAGTGTTTGTGCCGTGGGCTCTGGTTGTGCTCAAGGCTCTGGTGCTGGTCTGCAAGGAAGGGAAGAGCAGCTCCAGCACTTCCAGTGATGGATCTCTCAGCCTGGAGTGTATTCCAGGTTCTCCATGTCCCACCTGGGCTGTCTGGATCTGCCCCACACTCCTGTCTCTCTGTGCCTTTGCTTTGCTCCAGCAAACTGAGCCATCCTGAGGCTTATTTTAGTTATTTAGAGGTTTAGTTTAAAGACTGCAGTAAGTCATGAGACCAAGCAAATCCGATAAAGGCGCTCCAGGGGAAGGGAGTCTGCAAAGCCAGATGCAAATGCAGCCAACCAGAAACCAAAAATATATTAGCACTGAGAGAGCAGGCAATTATTCTCCTATCAGAGTCGCGGGATTTTCGGGGTGTGTGACTCCAGTGGTACTTCAGGACAGCCAGGCATCCGTTTTTTGGCTGAAAATGAGTAGGGCCATGGTTTTTTCAAAGGCTTTCCCTGCATGACACCCATGAGCTGCAATCAATCAAGGCATTTAACAAGCACATGCCAGAATGGGAGAAGGACCTTTGCCTCCGCTCACCTGAAGTGTTGGAAAATCATGAGTCAGGCTTTTAGTCTGGTCCTATTAATAATAAAATTTAAAAAAAAAAAATTAAAAGGAGAGAGATGATAAAGAGGCAGCCAGGGCTTGGGTATTTACCTGCAGAGTTTTAAATCTCTGGAGTTTGTGTCTTGTAAGCTGTGCTGCCTGAAAGCTGAGCTCCTCAGGTGATCTAATGACTGTGGGAACTAAGGCTCTTTAGAGAAAGCACCAAATATTGCCACAGACAGTACATCTGTGAGCACTGGAAACTCTGCAGTCAAAAAATACGTCCCAGAAGAGCTATTTCAGCACTTAAGCTGATCTTCAGTCTGAAGTGTGCGCTGTCAGTGTGCAGAAGAGAGACTTGGGCAGACAACGAGTCTACAGCACAGGCCCTTGTATCTTTGAGACATCCCATAAACCACATGGCCTGGAATCAGTCCCTGGGTGAAACTTTTTTCTTTTTTTTTTTTTTTTTTTGCAGTGAACCTGTGCCCTGTTTCTTACACATTTCACATTTCCCTGCAGTATTTCAGCTTGTAAGAAGCCTCTCAACGTGTTAATGATCTGGAAATAATAATAATGTTCTCAACCCAGGGCCAAGTATCCTCTGTCTCCCTGCCATCCATAGTAATGGCCTGGTTAATGGATGTGTGGGAGGTGGGTTCTCAGGAACCCTCGGGGGTTGCACCCTCAGCACAGTTGCTCCTGGAGAATCTGAGGCTCTCTCCCGTATTCCAGTGAATTCCCTGGTGATGTCACGTCTCTGTTACCTGCGGCAGGTTCTGGGTGTCCTGATTTCTCCTCAGGGATCTTCTCCACGTGCTGAGAGCCTCCCTGGGAAGAGATTGATGGCAATGCAGGGATCACAACGTTTGCAGAGCAGTCCCCAAGCGTGATGGAGGAGGCTGTCAATCAGCAAGCAGTGATATTCTAAATCAAATATACCACAGTGCCTGCCTGTGGTGTCATTTGCCTCTGATATCAATTATAATCTGCCACATCACTCCAAGAGCCCTGCTCCACGCTGCTGGGGCTGCTCTGTCCATGCCAGATCCTTCTGCGGATTTAAAGGCTGATATTGCCTCCCAACCCAAGAGAAATCCCGTTTTTAGGGACACTTTTCAGAGTGATTGGTCACAGCCATTAGGCCAAACACATGGCTGGTTCTGCCAGCCAATTCATCTTCAGTTCTTCAAGGGAACCAGCACTAAAGCAGCACAATCACTGGGCTGGATCTGGGCATCTCAGGCTGGGAGCTGATGGCCTTGTGAAGTGGTGTGAGCAGAGTGGCCTCCCCAGGCATTAATCACTGCGAGACTGAGCACAGGACTTTGGGCTTTTTTTGGCAGCCCTGTCAACTGAGAACCGTGTGGTTTTGGGCAACTCTTGTCTTCTCCCTGTAGCCCCAAAAAGTGCCCCAGCTGAATAAATATAATAATAAAAATAATAATGCTGAAGTGCCTCCAAAGACAAGGTTGTTGATGAATGAATCCATACTGTCTTTGGTTTTATTTTTGAGATTTTTGGATGCCAACTGCCGTTCTAGTGCGAAGGAGTATTGATCCCCATCATGCATCTGTAATAGAGTAAGTTGTTATTCATTTCCTTATTGCTTCTCTGCTCTGAGATGATCCTTATGAGGTTCCTCAGGGGGGCAGGTTAATAAAGCTCTGCCTGTTTGGATTAAACACTAAGGGAAACAATAATCTTGGTACAGCCCCACTCTTGGCCAAACCCATCCCTCTGGCACAAGGCTCCAAGGCACTGCTCCAGCACATCCCCTGAGTGGCAGCCTGCAGTGATAGATCCTTCTTTTCCTCCTCTTCTGATGAGTTTTGTAACTTCTGGTGTGACCTGGCACTGCCACCTGTCACAGAGCCTGCTTTTCTTCCTGAGTAATGTCACAGTATTTACTTTTATAGGTATATTGAAGATAATGATCCCTCTTCTGAATGGGAGATAAGAGTGAGACAAAGACAGAGCTGCTGGCTTTTAACTGACATGAAAAGCTTCAGATACCACTGTGATGAGGCCCATATATGAAGACAGAGCCGTGTCATGACTGATAAAAGAGTGAGCAATGTAGCAACTTGGATATGGACAGTGACCTTCTCAGCATGAGACACGTTGCATTCTGTTGCAGGAAAAAGGCTTAAGACCCAGACTCACAAAGGTGACAAAGTGATGCTGAATTCAGCAGCGTTTGAGCATGTAAATACCTTTGTAGGTGTGGACATAAATGCCTTCCTTAACTGGAATTTACAGGAGCGAGAAAACGAGGCGTTAGCAGGGTAGAACATGCTCTGCCTGTGGTTCTGGCTCCCCTTTCCCCTGTAAATGCCATTTTGCATTAGGGGCTGCACATGTCACCAGCCTTGCCCCAGGCAAGGTTAGTGCACAGCATTCCCTGAGATCTGCCTGGTTTCAGGGAGCCACATTTCATCCTGGAGAAAGGATCAGCCCCAGGAAACAGTCACAAGGCTCTCTGGAGCCACCGGCTGTCCCTCCTCGGCTGGAAATGCAACAATCGACAGACCTGAGATCAAGAGATTGGTGATCAACACGTTTGTGACACGGTGGTGCCACTCTGGGGGGTGTTTCAGCCACTTCTCACCCCAACACATGTTAAAAAGCACAATAGGGAAGCAAAAACTTGCCAGCTGGAAGCGGGGCAGAGCAGGAGAGAGGGGACAGGGGACACTGCCAAGCCTGAGAACCCATAAACTCAGGATCACAGAGGAAATTGTTAATAATGATTGTCATATAGTTTCTTTCCTCTATCCTTTTGTTTCCAGTATTTCTTGGTTCCTTTCTCCAGCAAGAACAAAGCTGGCAGAGTCAGGAAACCTCCTCCCTCCTCACCACACCATTGGTCAGATTGTGTCTGAAATCCAGAACAATCTCACCAGCCTTTTACCCACCTTAGGCCAATTGTAGTGTGTGCAAAGCACTTGTTTTATGACTTTGCCATCCTTTCCCATACAAGAGAGGGAGAAGCATTCTCATCCAATATTAATCTCCCCTCCATGGATTCAGGCTGCTTCTGACAGCGTATCAATTATTTAAACTTGTTTAAAAAAAGAAATTTCCAGGATTAAAGAGATTAGTTTCTTGTTGATTTTGGTAATTCCTCCTGCTTTTGCATCTCTGAAGCTGAGTGAAACACAGCTACTGAAGTTCCTGTTTGCTTGGAGTGAACACAGAAATTCTGTTTCCACTTCTAATTGCCAAGTTCGTGTCTGAGTGCGAAGTGGGTATTAACAGAGCTTTGAGGTGGCACTTTTAGGTGAGCAATCACTTGTAACACTACACAGGGAATATTGATTGCGTGTTTGTGTGCACTGTGAGGATCTGTCTGCAGGATTTTATATCACTGAAAGTAAATTTTAAATAATCAGCAGCATCGGCAGGTTTTGCCTGGGATGGTTTGTGTTCCTCAGCTCCATAAAATGACCAGTCCCTCCCAGCAGACACTCGAGGTGGCTCCACTGACAGATCCAGCAACCTCACGTGCTGCTGTCACAACTTTAAATGATGGCCAAGGATCATCTCTCGTCCCCTGTGGAGGAACAGCTCACCTGCCCCAGCCCCCAGGTTGAAACCAGGGCTGCAGCTGACACTTAGGAACGTCTAGAAAAGGGATTAAAAGGAATAATCAAAGAGCTTTGAACATCAAAAAGCAAACAGGTCTATGAAATATACATGAAAACACCGTGAAACCTCCATCCCAGCATTATCTGTCACCCAGCCCAGTCATTAATTCAGTTTTGCTCCCAGGGAATGTGAACTCCTTAACTTGGGATCTTTGCTGGGTGCTCCCTGTGCTCAGCAGGGCTGTCTGAGCACTCCACTCACCCCTCCAGCAGCAAGGAATGGTTGTGCTTTCCTGTGACATCCCATAAATGTCCCTTCGCCTTAATAATGAAGGGAAGATTTTGGGACATTCATGTCCAAAACCAAGTTTCTTTAATTACAAATTAACCAGGAAAGAAAACAAACAAACAAACAAACAAAAAAACCTCCCTAAGCTTTTCTCACTAAATATTCACTGCTGGAAAGAATCAGGCGGGCCATTATTTTTCTTCCCAGCTGTTTTCATGCTGCATGATAGACTTTATCAATCAGCCCCAGAAACCAATCTTCTCCCAGTGCCCAGCACAGTCCCCCATCAATCACATCCATGTGCTGGAGCCTTCCCTGTGCCAGGGAACGTCACAGCTCCGGGGAGGGAGGTGGAGATGCACATTCCAAATATTGATCGTGCCCTCCTGCAGTGAAAGGCTGGTGGGAGGGGAGAGCAGAGAGAGATGGCATGTGTTGAAATGTTTTATTTTTGTTGTCAAGTGTCCCTGGCGAGGAACTGATAAGCTGCAGGAGCTGAGAGAACAGAGGGAGTCTGGCATGAAAGGTGTGTGGGAGAAAGGTCAGGGAGGGAGGAAAACAAGATGGCTCGTTGTTGGTACCATTATTTGTATTACAGGAGTGAGATCAAGCTTTTAGATTGCACGTTCTGTCCACCTCCTGTGAACACCTTCGGAAAGGTCAGGATCATTATCTTCATTTTCCAAATGGAAAAGCAGAGGGAGGTTGAACTTGCACGAGTCAAGCAGGCCCAGAAAGAGGTGAGAAAAGAGCTTTTCTCCACGCTATAAAATAGCACTGTGTCCCCCAGGTTGTGTTGCCTTCTCTTTATGGAACAGAGTGGATCTGAGATCAGGGTCTCCCTGGGCAGGGCACAGTACAAGGAATACAGGAAGAAAACAGATTTCCCAAAGGTCCCTGCAGGTTTTCCATTTCCTGAGCTCTCTCTGTTGTTGTAGGTCATCTGCTGTCATGTGGTTTTCCATCTCAGAGCTTTAATTTGTGCTCTGTATACATGCTCAAGGAGTGTGTTCCAGCAGTGGGAACCCCAGGGAAGTGAGGTGCTTCTCCAAATGTATTTCACTTCATAAGATGAAAGAAAGGAAGAAAGAAGAGAGAAAAAAAAAATATACAGAGCCACTGATTTATTTTGTGTGTGTTTCACACTTCATTGATTTCACTTGAATTGTTCCTCATGTTCCCCTTCCAGCACTGAGAGGTTTTATTCACTTGAGGTTTCTTTAGCCTTTAGTGGGTGCTGAGAGTTTAATCTCAGAGTGTTTCTAGGTGCCTACATTAACTACTCGAAGAAATCAGGTTAAGGCTGCCCAGGTAGTCTAAATGTTGCTCCATGTCACGTTTAAGGAGGCTGAGAGATGTAAAACACGCATTTACCATCCACAGCATCACCCAGCTTTGCTCTGTGCCTGTCCCTGCCCAGGCTGATGCATCCTGGTTGTTGTCCAGGATTTGAGTTTTGCTTTAGGAACTTCCTGGGGAATGAGTATCTGCAGATAACTAGCTGCCTGAATTTACAAAACATACACCAGAGACACCTCAGAGCTGGAGTGCAGGCTTTGGATGGTGGCACTGGTCAAATATCTGACTCTTCTTGTCCAACTGTTTGTGTCCCACCTGTGTCATTTGGGTTTCCTGCTGATCTCAGTTCTACAAAACCACAGCAAAACCCATCCTTTCTGTCATTAGGCTCCTTAAGTAGAAAAACGTGTATTTTGTCCAAAATCAGCTGTGGAATTAGTGGCTAAAGGTGCAGAGGCTTCCCCAGGTGCCTGTGTACCCTGTCCTGTGAGTCACATCCCATCATCATCATCATCATCTGAGCAGAAGAACTTTTCTGTGGGACCAGTGAAAAGTGACATTAGAATAAAGTGCCCAGGGAGGGGCTGGATGGGGATACAATGGTAATTAAGCTGGCAGAGAAAGTTCTGTGGAATCAAATCACCTCATGTTTCTGTGCCTTTCTGTCCCTTATAAAAATATATTTATATATACTCGGGATGCTGTTTTACCCTAATTGGCTCTCCATCCTGGCAAGCCAAAAGAGTGATCAGCTGCTTTTTTCACTGCCTTTGTGTCCCTGCTTCCCATCCTAACCTGGTGTAGCCTTCTGTGAAATTGTTTTCTCTGCAGAGACTGAGTTGCCTCATCTCTTGTAACTCCACTGGAATAATCCTTGGCTCTGTGCTGGAAAAGCACCGAGTGCAGCCACCGAAGGGAACCCTGGGGAAGCAGAGGCATCTGCACACACACACCACACACACACACACACAGCTCGGTGCTGGGGGAATTCAGCCAGCTCAGAAAACATGGAAATTCGCAAATATCTCTTTCTTTCCTTTAATGCTCCCTCTGTGGTGAAGGAGAAAAGGCTCGGGGAGCAGCCAGCCAGGAGTGAGCAGGAATAGAGGGGCACTGAAGGCAGGAGAACACCTGGGGAGCAGGTTGGTTTGCAGGCAGGGCACAGAGACACCTGGGGCAGTGCCAGCACCGTCCCCCCACTGACCTTGGCTGCAACCAAGTACAAGAGGTTTGGTCCCAGGTGCTCTTCAAGGGATGGAAATAAGAACCTCAGACTCGCCCATCTGTGGAGCTCTGTGCTGCAGGAAAGATCCAGTCCTAATTACCTAACTAAAGGAGGGATCCTCATCAACCTGCTGTGACCAAGACAAGCAGTGGCCTTGTTTCAGCAAGGAGGTGAAACAGTTCCTTTAGCAGATCTCACAATTCCCAGCTCACCATGGAGCCACGAGGTGCCAAAGCCAAGAGGAGACCCGGCTGATACATGTGTGTGATTTCAAGCCAAGAAGGGAGCTCTGTGGTAGGCCTGCCTGGCACAACTGAGTAATTCTTTTCCCTTTGCTAGATAAATGATGACAATAATACCGAGCTTAACAGTTCCCAGTTCCACTGGAGAGCATCTCTCTCTCCGAGGTAGCCAGCAGTGATTTTCAGATGTTATCGACACATCCTGCAGTTCCTGAGTCCTGGCAGCCAGTTCATTGCTCCCTGTGGAGAGAATAGGGCTCCTTCCAGAGCTTATTGTCACCATATCAGCTCTGTGCCTCAGGTTATCAGCCAGCATCCAAATGACAGTGCTGAGGAAGATGTTTATCCCATGCTCCGATTATTCAGTAATTTCCTGCTATTATTCTCTTGTATTTGCTTCTGAACCCTGGCCAATGCCAGCAAGAAGATCTGGGCTGATAGCCACGCTCCAGGAGCACAGCAGTGCCCAATTCCTAACCTGCCTGTGACCTGTGATGCGCTGAACTTTAATGAAGTCTGAGAGGGAGATGAAAATTTTCTGTAGTCCTATCAGCCAGAGCAGATTTCAACCTGAAATCAATTTGTAGACATTTCTTTGACATAGTTCAAGACAGAAGGATGTAGAACAGGAGCTCAGGAGTAGGGAGACAGCAATTGCCATGTAATTATGGGGTCTGTCACTTAACATTTGTATGTGATGGGTGTCCTAAAAGAGGAGAGGTTGTCATTTGCATTATGGATATGCTAATTTGTCATGCTGACAGACAACAGAATCCCAGCTCATACAGCCATTGTAACTAATTAAACAGACAAACCAATCAACAGCCATGGCAGATGAGGAATTTTAATGTGAAGAATTAAATATATGGAGTGACCTTGCGATGGTGCTTAGTATAATTTTATTTAATACCAGGGCCTTAGGAGGAAATTACTTAAAAAGGACATAAAGCATGACAAGGCAGTAATGACAATTTTGCCAGGGTTCCATAGCAGCTTTCATCCACAGGGTTCTCAAAGCATTTTGTCAGCTCTCTGGATTCACTTGAAGGAAATGAGAATGCATGACAATGTAATTTGGAGAGCAGAGTGCATGACCAGTCCCTGCTGAGGTCAGTCCAGTGCCTGGGTTAGTTCAGACACTGAAGATTAACTCTTTTTTCCTTTGTCCATCTCTGCTTGGGTTTGTCTTGCTCATCACAGTGAGATCAGAACACAGACCCTCATCAGGGCTGTGCTGTGATTAAAACAGCATGAGGAAGTCTTTTGTAACCTCAGTTTTAATTTTGGTTTTACTTCGCTTCCAAGCAGCAGACAAGGTGTGTCTCTTGCTCAGGACTCAGCACCCAACAGCACGAGGATTCACTTCTCAGCTTTGTTTCTTCAAATGTGGTGAACTGGGCAATCCACTGCCCGTCTCCCTCGTTCATAAAGCCATCTGGGTGCATCAGCTGTGATGGATCATTTCAATATTACGCCTTCTGTCCTGCAAACGGAGCTTTCCCTCCCCTTTTTTTGGATCAGAGCTGCTAATTTTTGAGCTGCCATCGCAGCCAACCAGACATAAGGCTTCCTGACAGCACGTTTGTGTCAGGGCCATGTGACAGAGCTCTTTGCTTGGCTGGCCCAGGCAATAAATAGTGTGGAGCCAGAGCAAGAAGCACTGAGGGGGATTTGCATCATATGGTTTGTAGGCTGGGTTCATCCCTGGGTTAGAGCTGTGCAATTCCGAGGAATTATCCCGAGCAGTGAATCTGCTCCAGTGGCAGACATGCAAGGCTGGGATTGCAGCCTTGGCTGTTTAACTCGCTCTTGGCCAAAGCACAGAGGAGCTGGAAGTCCCCAGGGGGCTGGGGGGGGTTATCCTGGGCTTGGGTAATCCATCCCAGAGGATGGGGGGAACTGGGAGACAGGGGTGAGGCTTCAGCTCAGGTGCTGTCGAGGTGCTAAAGCAATAAATGCAATAAAACAAATCCATCCTCCACAGGGATCCAGGTAACAGCCACAGGATTATTGCCAAACCTCATATGAATAGCATTTACAAAGTTAAAGTCCAGGAAAAACTGAGGGAAGGCCCCCAGCAAAATTTGGTGAGGAAGCAAATTAATTTCTCTGTTGAGAAGTTCAAGGCAAGCTACTTTTAAAAAACAGTCACTGTTCTACTTGCAAAGCCTCTTTGAAATTTAACTTCTAAAACTCATTTAAAATTTGGAACGCTTTTGTTATTAGAATAAGAATAGAATATTCTTACATGAATGTTATCAGAGTGCTCTGTGAGCACTTGGAGCAGCCAGGCAGCCAACATTCCTGGTCCTTATGAGTAGGAAATAGTATTGGAATTCCTTGCATCCTCAGCAGAGAATCTCTTTTGGCTGATGAGTAGTGAAATCAGAAGGGGTTAAATGTCCAAACTTTCTAATCAACCAAAGGTTCAGAACGAGTGGTTTGATGTGGGATCTGCTCTCCCTTTTGAGTGGAGTTTTGGTTTCTTCACAGTCATCCTTGTAACCTTCCTGTGCACATAAAAAGCAGTAAAAGCATTTAGGGCCCGTGAGTGGTTTTGTACAGGATGAAAGGTGCTCGTGCATACTGAGCTCCTGGTGGAATCCCAGGCTCCATGGAATTTACCCACTGGATTTCACTTTGCAGAACATCCATTCCTATGGAAATCACTGAATTTCGTCAGGTTGTCGGTTCTGTTTATTTAGAAGAAAATTAAGCCCCATGACGTTTGCAGTGCCTGGTGATTTGAACATGCACAACCTTACAAACACAACCATGTGCACATAAAATTTGGGGTTTTCCTGAAAGCAAAATTCGAAGGCAGCCCTTGCTGAAGGAGGTGTGTGGAGCAGGGAGTGCAAATCAAACTATGGCTGTGATATCTCTCTGAATACCTTTGTGGCCTCTGTTACCAAGGCATTTGAGCTCTTCCAAATCACCAGATTTGCCTGCACACCCCTCCTGCCCAAGGCAGAAGCAGCTCCATGACTTTAAATTTCTTCTTCCTATGGAGAGTTAAACAGAGAGGAGCGAGAGAGGCACGGGGAGGCCAAATAAATCAGGACCATTTACAAAAAAGGTTGAAAATTAAAAGAGAGGGAGGGAAAAGAGGTGAGTGCTCACAGTAAAACGAAAAATGAAGAAGTGCCATGATAAAAATGATACAGTGTCCAGGCAGCCCAGTCCTCAGCCTTGAAAACCTCGGGAGTAAAACAGTGCTCAGTGAAGATGAATTTTTTCAGTTAACCTTGTTCACAGCAGCATCTTTGCAGGTCAGAAAATTATTACCTTCTCACTTTCCAGCTCCCAAGTGGGTTCCTGAATATCTTTGCATATGGATGGGTAGGTTGGATTGGCTTGGGCTGAGCTGAATTGGCAGACACACTCCCTAAATCTAGGAACACTGTGGAGTATCATTCTCTTTTGATAAGAATGTAACAAGGAAAAAAAAATCCTCCCTGAAACGATCCCAGGGACCACAGGATGTTGCCATCAGGCTGTTTTTCAGCCCCTGACCAGCTGAAAGAGCTGCACTGCAGCACAAGTGCCTGGAAAAATTATGAGGACTTCAGCAAAACTGCAAAAGCTGCAGGAGCAAGTTGCTTGTGAGAGCTCCCTTCCCATCTGAAAGGATTCGTGAGCCTTCCTTCTTCGTAGCTCAGCCCTGAAAGTGCTTTCAGCTCCACTCTGCAGCGATGAGCTGTGGAAAAGCTCTTCCCCCTGACCCCTTTTACTTGGCCATTGAGGTGTTTGGGTTGTGAGGTTGGATTCCCCGAGTTCTCAGCCAGGGAGGGTTCCTCTCATGGGGGTTTTTGGATCCTGGACAGTGGCGTTTTGGTGTCACAGATGTCACCAGACTGATGCAGTGGGCTTGTCCTACGCCCAGGAGTGAGGGATGGTGCTCCACCACTAAGCAAACACAAACTGGGGACATGCAAGGAGAGGAAAGTGCTCCACAAGGAAGAACATTCCACCTTCTCCCTCCAAGCCAAAGGGAAAACAGCAAAATTTCCCCGTATCCTGCCACTTCTTACATTCCCAGGCAAAGAAGATGCAGGGGATAATAGTGCCATGTTTGTCTAGTGGAATTATTACAACTCACCAGTGCAATTTCATCAGCAGATAAAACTGATAGAGCAAAGAAAGCACTGCAGCTTGGTGTTTATTGATAATCCTTGCCCACTGGATGCTTTGGATCCAGAGGCAAACATGAGAGCCAGAGTATCCTCAGGCAATTGTTTTTAGGCAGATCCACAGCAGCAGACCAGGGAATAAGGATTCTTAGCTGCTCTGAACACTCTGAGCATTCATTTGGGATAACAAGTTCAGCTGGTCAGACCTTGCAGGTCCTCACGTTTCACTGAACTGCTTCACCTCTTCAGGTCTCAGAGAACCAGATGGTTCCTTGCCAAAGGAAAAAAAAACAAGCAAGAATCTGGTCTGCAACCCATGGCCAGGGTGCCAGGGCAAAGAAATGACCAGAAAAACCTGTGTAAAGGGAACTGAAAGCATGAGAGATTCTCCCTCACCCTTTCAGGATCAGATCCTGTAGCTGATGAGCTCAGTAATAAATTGCAGAACCATATCAGATCATTGCAGGGAAAAAAAAGGTAGATAGAGAAGCAGAAACATATGGTAATGAAAAAGCTTGCCTTGAGAAATGGAAAACAGACCTATTCTGGCTTTAATAATGTGTCAGCCTTTGTATGAACTGGCCCAGAGCCCAAAGAAATGGACTGTTGCTTCCATTTACAAGAAGACCAGGTCTGGCTTTCTGATGGCTCTATAAATAAATGCTCCATTATCTCTTACAAATATATTTGCAATATGTTATCTGACCCTGGGTTTATTCATTCACAAATTTGGTCATCTTTTACAGCAGAAGCTGGCCTCTTACTTTTATCTGGGAATCTCAAAGTCCTGCTCACGTATCAGCGATTTCAGCTTGTTAAATGTTACTGAAAGGAGGCTGAGGAATGGAGAAAGTGAAATAAATGTATCCAAATTCATGCTGTGAGTCAGAAACAGCGCCAGGAATAGACTGGCAATGAATATACCACGAATGATGAAAGGTCAGGATAAAAATCGAGACTCACTAGTTGGTTGAAGCTTCTTTACAAGGTAATGCCCTCACTGGAGAGAGGATTCACTGCATGAATGAAGAAAGGCTGATAAAATGGGTATTTTTACACTGTTTACACTGTTGCTGTCTCTGTTTTTCTCTGATCTCCTATGTGTTTGTGCCTCTCCCCTCATCAGAAGGTGTGCAGCACTCAGTGGCAAGTATTTCAGCTGCAGCTTTGAAACAGGGTCCCAATTTTAACCTCCCAGAGACCTGACACCCAAGAGGAGGACGGGGGTGCCTCAGATGGACCTCTGACTCTGCTTTTCTTGCAGGGGTTTTTATCACCCATAAGCACATTACATAAAAGAGTCACTGCTTGATGCAATTGGTGTTAGTTCATTAAGCACGAGATATGATTAACGTGAACGCTTCTTTAATCAACCAGAGATGCTGCTGCAGACACTTTACAAGCTCTGTGCCCTCTTAGCTGTTCTCCACGTTGCTGCTCTGCCCAGATCTGTGGGAGGGCAAAACAGTTCACAGTCTCTACATAGAGTAATTTGGGAGCCTTGGTGGCAGTTTTAATACTGGATCAGAGAAACTGGAAAAGAATCTGCTCCCTCCCTGGCAATAATTCCCTGGCTTTCGCACTTCAACCATTTTATTTGGGCTGTTATGCACCCAAATTATTCCACGAGCTGAGGTATGAAGAGCTGTGCAAAGCTCTGGCAGGATGGGGAAGGTCGGATTGGCAAGGCCCCTGTTTCACCCAGCAAACCACCGCAGTGTAGGTCAGAAAAACACAGAACTATTTTAATTATAGACTCATAGGATGGATTATCACCTTCTTTCACGGTTCCTTCAGCAGCTTTCAAGCCAGTTTGGCACAACAGTTCCTGTTTTCATCATTAGCTCCACGGGGATATGAACAGAAATGGTCCTTTCTTGCATCTTACCTTGTAGAAGCTTGTCTGGATTTCAGTGTTGCTCATCTTGTTTTCAAATGAAGTTTTAAATTAAGTGTCTCCTCACGCTTTCCTTCTTCTTTTTTGGCCTTAGCCTGAGTGAGGATGAAACTCAGCTGGCCCTGGCTGCAGTGGCTCAAAGTGTGGCTTTGTCCTTGCCCTAATGGGAGTTCCTCTGACCATGGAACAAATTATTCTGACCGTGGAACAACCTCAACAGAGTCACAGCCCCTGCTTGTGATTCACTTTGGCTCCTCACTGCAGTCTGGTGATTCTCCCTTACATCTCTGCTCATTAGGGATACAGATAACAGACTATCATGAGCAGAGTAGCCTTATCCTAAAGAGATAAAACTAATCTGCGTGCTCGGATCAGCAGCCCTGTTCTTTCCTAATCTCACCTCGGAAAACACGGTAATTGCAGAAGCACCGAGAGGGAGCAGGAGAGAAACCCAGGGAATGTGTCCCTCTGACTCCACCCTCTGAGCCCCTGGGCTTGCTCTGGTCCCTGGCCACATCTTTTCTGGGCATTGTGCATTTCCCTCCTGAATCGTAAGGAAATGATATTTTACAAGGATTCTTTTGTTCTATAAAGCCCAGCAATAATCACACTGGGTAAAAGAACCCCTTGTACTCAAAGCTTAACTGGTACAATGGGCACCCTGAGCAAAACACTTTCCTTTTCCACCGATTTCCTCTCTTCTCCCTGTTTTGGCCTTCTTTTGTGGTTTGTTTGGTTTTTTTTTCTTCTCAGAACAAAAGGAACATCCCTGTGCTCCCATGGCCTCGGTGTCAGACAGAGTTCTCTTTTGACTCTACCCTGATGCAAACAATGAGAGCAATAAAAACAAGGTGGTTCAAGCTGAAGTTCAAGCTCTAAACCAACCTGGTTCCTTGCAAATACCACTTGAGGCTTGCAAGGATACCTGGGCTAAGGCTTTAAATCTCACTTGGAGCTTAGTTTCGGAGAGAAATCCGGTACAACCCCACAAACCACATCCAAATTTCCCTGCAGGCTCACTTTGTAGTGATTACCCAAGCCCCCAGTGATGTGGTCACTCCTAAACTCAAGGCCAGAGACTCGTCACCTTGCCTGGGTGCAAATTTACAACCTGAGCTTTTGAGACGAGGCTTTTCTCCTTCCGGCTTGAGCCGTTTCAGCCTCCGACCGCGAGCCGAGGCTGCAGGGGTTATAAATGGAGAAACAAAGAGGCATCCAGTTTGTAAAATCCATGCCTCAATATTGATTTTTGGCCATCCCAGGAATTGAAACGAGCCTTGTGTGCGCAGCAAGCCTCCGAGGATGCCGTGTTCCCCTCTCCTCCCGACACGACACCCTATCGATCCCCCGTGTTTGTGCCACACGGATGATGGATTATGGCACATCAAACCTTGCAGGATTCATTTAATGCCTCTGAATAAAACATCCCTCACAGATTAACGGAGCATTTTTTAAGTGAACAACCATTTTCATCTGTTTTAAATTTTCATGGGTACTTTTCTGGAGAACAAGTACTTTGTTAATAATTGAAGGCCGTGAGACCTTGCTAATCCCTTTGTATTTTGATGAAGTCCTGTTGCACCCCATTCATTTATTTTTGAAATGCCAGCATTTATGAAAATTCCTTGAATTTACTTCCCACCCTTTGAAATGAATAATCCTGAGATTACAGGAAAAGTGATCGTTTATGTACCAGAAACTGGAATTTCATTGTGCCCAGCTAGCCATGAGTGTGGATTGTGATGGGCTGAATGGATGAGGGGAGGGAGGAACACTTTTCAGAGGAAGCAAGAGAAGAGCAAGTTTTGCAAGAGAAGCAGGTGTAGAGAGAAAGAAGAAGGAATTAGAAAAAAGAACTTTCTCAAATACAATTGCTTCTTTACACACAGCTCCAGGATTACATTGCAAAGGGGAGAAGAGAAAACCCAGTGTGTACCTGACTTCTTTTATCATCATCAGGGCAATGCCAGCCCTTGGAATGCTGGTCTCAAAAACATCTTGTTCCCAAGTTTCATAAAATTCTGTAGTCAGATAGAGCATGTTTTACTACAGGGATCTGATAGAGAGTCCTGATGGCTCCCAAAAATGCTGTGCATTAGTCACACGTGGTCAGATCAGCAAGTGAGTGAAGAGGCTTTGGCAGCAGCAGCAAAAAAACCCAAAATAAATGCATTAGGTGCCCTCCTTGGAGGGTGTTTTTGTACTCAGAGAGAAGGATTAGTTGTCCAACTCTGTGTTACCACAGATTTTTGTGGCCAGTAGATTGTGCTCTTTCTAACAGCTTCTGAGCTATTTCACTTTCAGTTCTGCATCTGGTAACTGTCTTTTTCATTTTTATTTTTTTTTTGAAGGCTCTGCGTTGAGAGGGTAGAAATCAAACCCTCATGCCATACACTGAAACCCCTGCCTCCCCCAAGGATCTCTTTGAAACGCTGCTTGTAAACTGCTTGTTGATATTTGACCATGAGTCACCTCTGCATAAATCTTTGCCAGGTATTAAAACCATGGAGAAGATGCTGGAATGCTGAGATAAGTTGATGTGTCAGTGGGAGGAACAGAAATTGGACTGGGCAGCACAGCTTGTGTTTGGAGAGACAGCGTTCTGTGCGAGTGATTTCAACCAACAAGTTGTGAAAACCTGTTGTGGGAAGGAGCTTAAAACAGCTCTGCATTAAATCTTCCTGTAGAGGAGCAAATCTTTTTTCACATTTTTTAATCGAGTTGCTGCTTAGCTGTTTACTGATGAGCTCCTGACAGGGGAGAGAAAAAGGCAAAATTGGTGCATGAGGCAGATTTTTAATGGAGCTGCTGTTATCGAGCCGAGCAGGTTGAGTTTGATCAGTGTTTAGGGTAGGGCTTCTCAAACAAAAAATGCTCAATAAGAGCATCAGTGTATTAAGTACTTCTAATCAGGTCCTTGGCACAGGAGGATGGTCACAGAGGGTGGTATCAGTCCCTGCCATTTGGTTGGATACAAAGCTGACTGTGTGAGTACCAGTGATCTGGGACCACTTCCCATTTGCAGACTAATATTCTTCCTATCTCTGCTCCCCTTGGGTTTGCAGGAGTTACAGTTCCTTTCACTTCCTATCTCAGACTGTGTGGCATCATCCTTAAATAGCTGTCACGTTCCACCCAAGGTGGAATTTGCTGCATCTCAGTGGCGGATGAAGTGATTGGAGTTTTTGTGGAGACTGGGCTGATCTCTGGGCCGTTCCCTGGCAATTTATGCCACCTCTGTGGCACAAAATGGGATTATCCCTTTTGCAGACTGGTTCCCAGGAGGATATGGCGTGTCTGTGTGTGTGTGTTACCCCATCCACAGCCCTGGGGGAACATGTTCCTGAGGTTCCTCCTCAGAGCATTTACTGACTCCTGGAGTGCCTCTGGACCATCCTCCCTCATGCCATGGGCCGGTCCCCAGTGGCACCAGTCACAGTGCCAAGGTGGGACTTCCGCCTCAGCTGGAATTTTCTCCTGACCCTGCACATTAAATGCACAGACCCAGTTTTTTTTGTGGTGTGTGAACTCCTACCAGACAGGGAAGAAGGAAACAAGCAATTAATTGATGGGATAGTTCACACACGCTCTGTGTTTGTCCAGTTCAGCTGTACAAGAAATCAGTTCCAAAACAGAGTCAGGCAGCACTGAATGCTTGGGAAAATGCCACCTAATTGGCATTTATTATTCCTGCTGTATCTCCAATTACAGTCTTTGGCTCAGGCACCTACAGACAGTGAAGGAAGTTCTCTCCTAGGGCATGAAATATCTGGCTGGTTCTCTCCTTGAGAGTGAAATAGGGGCCAGTTTTCATCTTTCCATTATGCATTTGTTTAGAGCCATTGCCTTTCTACCAGGTCAGCAGTTTGTCCCCATGTATCTACTTGTCTCTGAAAGGTATGGGCTGCCTTTCCTACAGTCCAAACCCAGCTGACTGTGACTGATGGCTTTGCTCAGACCTTGGGAACTTCAGGCCAGTGCTACATCTGCACAGAAAGAAGGATTTAGCCTTTTTTAGAAAACAAATTACTTGTCTGGAAGCTCCCTCTGTCTCTGGAGTAAAACAATCAGTGCTCCCACCACTGCTGTGACCACAGGCTGGAGAGTTAATGGGACTTCAGCTGAAAAACCTCTGGACTTTGTGACGTGGCCACCCTTCTCTCCTTCACACAACCACTGTCAGTGCAGGGATCACATGGAAACACCTTTTTATTTTCACTTGACTTGAAATGATCAAAATTAAAGAGCTGCACTTCACTCTAAGGATCAGCAAAGCAGCTGTGGGAATGTCTGAAATCATGTTACACTGAAGGCCTGTTATTTTTTAATATCCCCATGTCCCCAGGTGTATTTTCAAATCTGATCTGTGGGTGAGTACCGAGCCAGCTGTAACCCTGACAACAGTGACCCAGATGGTAATCAGCAAAATGGACTAATTGAATAATGTTGAGTTAGAACCAGTGCTTTGCAGAACTCTGTTAGACCCTGCAGTAACTCAATATAATTTAAAAATGTTGAGTGAATTTCACACTGTGATCCCACACCTGGAGGTGCTGCAAGGGACTTGTGTGTGGACAGCACAGCCAGTGTAAGAGAAACAGCCCAGTGTGGCAGTGTTTGCAGGGAGATCTGACTGGGATTAAAAGAGTTGGATTTATTTATCCATGTAAAACTCTTTGAGGCCCTTGAATAAGTTGGAGACATGACCATTCATTGCCAGTCATGGGCAGGGACAGATCTGTATCCCTCAGCAGAGTTAGAACACCATGGCTGCCTGTTTTTAGGGTTTTCTGTTCAGTTATGAGGTTTATCTCCATCCTGAAGAGGGAGGGCTGATCCCAGGGCCAGGGAGGGCTGGCAGGATGGGATCCTCGTGGAGCTGAGCACGTTTGTACCAAGGGCCACCGCACCTCTGGCAGGACAAAAGCAGGAGGTGTTTTAATGCGAAGTATCTGGAGGGAGACAGGGGTTAGAGTGACAAAATGGGTTCCAAAAAAAGGGACGAGGAGCTGGTTCAGGCTTTCCCACGATCAAGGCTCCGGTGAGAGCAGAGATCTGTTCCCAGTGCTGGCTGAGAGCTCTGGGCTGCTGGTGATGGTGGGAGGCTGTGATTCAGCCCCCCTCCTCAGGGCCTGTGTTTCTGCAGGCTCTGACTCAGCCTGGCTGCAGCCACAGAGGGATGTTGGAAGCAGAAATTAAAGAACCTGTGAATGGGAAGGGCACAGACTTTCTCTCAGTGACCCTCTTTGGCAGCCCTGGCAAGGAGAAGAACAAAGAGCAATGGCCAGTGTGGTTGCTGTGCAGAGACCACTGAACCATCTGATTTATGGGGCAGCTGAATAATTCAGCCTGTTCCTGCCATGGTAGATGAACTCTTGTCCCATCACCAGGACTGAGGTGTGCCAGGGGCATGTGGCCTTGGGATGGTTGCTTGAAACTCCTCTTTCTCATTGTACCCAGGGCACCAGAGCTGAGCCAAGGCAGAAAGGGACAACTGGAGTAGCAGCAGAAAGGTGCTGCAGCTGGGGAGTGCTGGGAATAGTTCCTGGATGAACTGGGAGCCCAGAGCAATGCAAGGTAATTACCAAGAACAAGAGCAGGTCAGTCCAAGCCTGGAGCATCCATCGATTTATCCATGGTGATCCCAGTGGGCATGCACAACTTTGTCCCTGCTTGAGAGCAGAGAGACCAAGGGAACCTTTTGGATGCAAAGGTCTGAAGAGTTCCCTCCTGTAGCACACAGTCATTTTGGTTGTGGGGGGTGTTTGTGTGCTGCTAATTCCACTGAGTGTAACAACTCCAGGAAGGCTACAGGTGGAATGATGTGTTTGTTACCTCTCATAATGAGTCCATTCATGAAAATTGCTGTTCCCGGTGGGAAAAACATTTTGAGACCACATTCACAGGTCCAATCATGGAAAAGGAGGTTGGAGTGAAAAGTCAGGGCAGGGATGAGGACACCCAGGTGCAGGGGGTGGATGCTGGGGGGGAGGTTGATGATGTGATTTTGTCAAGGCAGTCTGGGGGGGCATCTGACATTTCAGAGAGCTGTAAAAAGCCAGAAAGTAAACAAGCCTCATTAATCCCCACAAAGGGCAAGGCATGGAGCTGCCAGCTCCTGCTCTTTTCTTCTGCTTTCCCCCTTATTGTCTAAGGGCGTCGGTGTCGTAAACAGCTTCACAAATTACATGACAAATGGAGCTTTGAAATATTTAAGGAATCATTGAACGGTAGGTAAGGAAGAGCGGGAGCAAAGCTCTGTGACACACACACACACAGCCTTTGTGCCTGTGTGAGATTTGGGAGGTGCAGAGCTGCAGCCCAGGGTCTTGGCTAAACTCAAGCCAAGCCCACCCCAGGCTATGCCCAGCCTAAATCTGTCAGGAGGAGCTCCAGGAGCGGGGAAGGAGCTCGAGGGAGCAGCTGAGATGGAAGAGCACATGCAACAGTGATAGGCAGTGTTTGCAGAGGTGCCAGATGATTTCTGCAGGCTATTTCAGTTCAGGCACAGGGTGGGGAGCCACACTCCTCAGAATAACCTCTGGTGCCTGGGAGCACCTGGGTTTGGATGACAGTTCACCATGGGGTGCTCCTTGTCTCTTCCTAGGACAGGTTACACAGAGTATTAGAAGATGCTGCATTGTTAGATATGAAACACCACGTTTAGGATGAATTATTTTTCAGAAGTTAAGTGGTCAGTTCCTGTTCGTGGAAAGGTCCCTTTTTGGATGACCTGAACAAACAAAAGATCCAGACTTTGGATGCCTATGGATCCTAAACAGGGCCCTCCCATTTGGAAGAGCTTGGTTCCCTTCTTGCTGCTGTTCTTATTTCAAGCTAATTCAGTGCAGATGTGTGAGATAAGAGTGTGTGCACAGAAGTCCTGATGCCTTCCCAGGAGCTGGGAATGCTCCTCTCTGTGTCCTGCTTGCCTGTGCTCTCTGTTTCTGCCTTTGTCACCCCAGGCTGTGACAATGAGCCCAGAGAAACCCCTCCTTTGGTCTGAGGAGCAGCCTGAAAACAACCTCCTGTGTCCTATGGCTCACTGACACTGCCACAGGAGTTTCCTGGAATTCATTCCCTGCTCCTACAGCCTGTGGCTAATATCTCTGCTGGCTCCAGCACCGCTGGAACCTCTCTTCCATGGAGATCCCCAACCTGCCTGTGCACCCAGAACACCTCTTGGCCCCGGCATTAATCCTCCTGCAGTGTAGCACAAAGTCAGCTGTAGCCTGGAGGAGAGATCAAATAAATATGAAAACTGCTCCCAGAGGAGGTAAATATTCACTAGACAAGCAGAAAGAAAAGCAATAATATACCATGTAAGCTACTGCCTTTTATTAGCTCAGCTCCCTTCTCTCCCCTTGTAAAGTAGTGTTGCCTTGTTATATTAATCTTTACTGTGAAGCAAATTAAAGCAGGGACAGTTGTCAGAGTATTATTAAGAACATCTGTTTAATTAGGGCTGCCTTTGCATCCATTTGAGAGAGAAATGTAACACCCCTGTTCATCCCCTCCTGCCTCACTCCCCCTGCCCACCCTTCCCCAGCTCCATCCTTTGCCAGAGGAAGGACGTGTGGTGAATGCAGGAGCACCTGGGGCTTCCTTTACCTCCCCTTTGCTCTGCTCAGAAGGGGTGTCAGTTGTCCCTATTAATTCTGGGAGAGAAGGTGGAGCAGGCAGGAAGGTATGGCTGTCGTGGGGTTTTGTAGTGATCTCTGTCTTGAGAGCCTCTACCCCTACTTCCTTCCCCTCAGAAAATAATTTGAGATTCTGTAAAGAGACCATGAACAACTATTAATTATCATTAGCAATTTGCCATTCCAGGCCAGGCTTTCATCTGGGAATTTTGGAGTGGTTTTACAAATGCTAATTAATTGAGACTACTTCATGAAGGAGTCTGTTAAACTCATTTTCCAGGGGTAAATCAAGGCTGAGAGATATGAAGCGACTTGCTTGAGTTGAAGGTGGTGCTGCCAGGGGAACCCAGACCTTTGAGTGCTGCAGCCACCTCACAAGGGAGGTTCTCCAGCTCTCCCACCTTCCCTGCAGTGCCCCAGCTGGTCTGTGTGCAGGGGTTCACAGAATCCCAGAAGGGTTTGGGTTGGAAAGGACCTTAAAGCTCATCCAGTTCCACCCCCTGCCATGGGCAGGGACACCTCCCACCAGCCCAGGGTGCTCCAACCCCGTCCAACCTGATCTTGGACACTTCCAGGGATGGGGATTCCACAGCCTGGGCTGCAGAACAGGGAAGAGCTCACAGCCAGAGCAGTAACAAACTCACAAGCATGGAGGGGAACACAACTTCTCCCCAGCAGCTCTTTCTTTTCTCCATGCCCTGTCCCACCTTGTGTTTTTGAAAATCAGGAGTTTCAACTGAGCCAACCCTTTTTCCCCTTTTAGCACAGACCATTTTCCCCTAAGAGTACATTCCCTGAAAAGTCTGCCTGTTCAATCACATAAATTATCCACAAGCTCAGGCTATCTGGTGAGTTAATCAGGTTTAGAGCTGTGTCAGGTCACTCAGAAGTTCAAAGCTGTCCATGCCAACCTGTGAATCCAAATTCCACTGGGCAGTCTGAGATATTGTAGCAAAAGCTGTTCTACATGCTAGAAATAGTAAAAAAAAAAAATCCAAAAACCAGAAATCCTCAACTTACAAGTGCTTGGAAATATAAGGAGTTCTGAGATAGTCTAAAAAATCTGGACTCTGAATATCTGAGGCTTTCCCATCATTATCAGTATTAACCATATAATTAGGTATTATCTGAGAATTATCCATAAATACTCATCACAACATGATATTTGCTAAGGAATAATTAGGCTATGAAAGGAGCTCAAATAATACCTTTGTCTAGGAAATTAAAGACCCTGCATTGCATTTATGCAGCACCACGCTGAGGGGGTAATAGGGTTTAAAATTGCAGTAAATTGCACTTAGACCGAATCTCAGCCCTTTCAAGTATAAAGAAGCCACGGAGTGAAAGAGAACCAGGCATCTTTTCCTCAAAAAAAAAAAAAAAAAAAAAAAGACAGGACAAGGCTCTAGGTGTATTCACCTCCTTCAACATTCTCCTTGCAATTGAAATCTCCATTTTCCAAGCTCAGCTTTTTTCTCAGGAGCACGGGGTTTCTCTTCTCTGACTTGGATTATCGAGGGTGGAAGTGATTTCTAGGGGACAGACTTACATTTGGCTCTGGTTTGCAATGTTTCAGAACTCCCCTGAGGAGCCCAGCAGAATCCTTGTGTATTAATTTATCATCATTAGAGATTTGGGGTTGAACCTAAAGAAGTCCAAAGTGCAAACGGCACTGAATTTCCTGTTGCCATTGGATTCAGTTCAGAATCACAGGGCACAAGCACATTTAGGACAAGCTTTTGCTGCACAGGAATAAGTGCTGAGTGTCTCTGTAGCAGAAAAGCCCATTTCTGGTATCCTGTCTGACACCCAGGATGTACTAAAAGCTCTTTGTGTCCCAGTAGTTGGCAGTTTATGGCTATTTCAAGAATAAAAGCAACATTTGACTCTTTGGAAATGGAAAAGAACAAGAGTGCACTGCTGATGTGTGGCTTCTTTATTCCTGGTGCATTCTGAGCAAGAATAACTTGCTGTCTCTTGGGGTTTTTTTTGCAGTGAGGGATTATAAGTGAGAAACAGCAAAAAAAAAACCCAACAAAACCCAAGGAGCTCCAGCCACTGGCACAATCCACCCTCTGCAGCAGCTGACATGTAACTCCTTTTACCTGGAAAATATTTTCCTGGATACAGGAGTGCATTCCTGGTCACTGTGTTTTGAATAGTGATTTTCTGTGGGTGAGACCCAGCTCTGAGAGGCTCTTTGCCTCCTGTTTGTTGGCTCCTTGAGCACTCTGCTGTGAAAGGAAAGGCATTTTCCAGCAGAAATGTCCACCCTGAATGGAAATTCAGTCTTTGTGAGCTTCAAGCACTCCTGTGGACAGATCAGAGCTGATGAAAGGTTGGTAGTGTGGCCGTTGGAATCCTCTGCATTAGGGGAACAAAGTGAGCAAATTCTCACTCCCCACTTGAGCCATCAGGATGCCTCAGACCTCCCACACTGAGAAAGAGCTCCCATTTCCAGCAGAAAGCAGTGGAATGGAGGTAGTGCCACCCAAAGTGTGGATTTCTGGGTATAGAGAGACCTGTCTGTTCACTCTGGGGTTGAGCCTCAGAGAACTCAGTTCATGCCATCACCCAAACACCACCAGGCAGTGCCAGTGTGGATTTACACAGGATTGGGTGGGTTCTCTCCAGCTTGGAGCAGGTGACAGTTGGCATTCTGGCATCTGGGAAGGCTGTGAAATTTCCATACCATTCGGAAATGCCAGAGCTGAGGAAGGAAGACAATTTGTCTAAGAGGAAAAAGAGTCTTTGAGGGCACCAGTGGTGCTTAAATCTGTGCAGAAAGTGCAACACAAACACCTCTAACAGATGGAAAAAATGTTTTTATTAAAGTTCCCCTTGCAGCCTTTTTATTGTAGATTTTAAATGCTAATGTGCAGAGAGGACAAAGCAGGTGGCTTAAACCTGCCACTGCCTGCTGAACTCTTGGCTTTTTATGCAGGGAGTCCTCTGCCCAGAAGGGATTGTAAAGAAAATGTGTTTCTGTGCCCTGATCCGTGAAGGATCTGTGCTGTGTTTGTTCACTTCACAGAGGTAAACACCTCCGTGCTGAGGACAGGAAATTTAAGGGCAGTGCCACGCTGTTAACATTAAAACCGGGCTAAAAGTCCTGTAAATTTAGCTTTGGATGTTTAGAAAACCCCAGCCTGTGTTCAGTGTACACAGCCAGGCCAACCCTGCGTCCTGCCCAGGTTTTGAGCAGAAGGATGAAGGTTAAATCATCTGCACTGTTGGACTTTGCAGCTGCGAGCTGCTCCTCAAACATCTGATGCAGAGGGTGGGCCTGTGGGTGTGTTTGCTCCCAGAGCTCTGCAGCTTTGGGTGCTCCAGCCCTGCCCCAGCCCTTTGTAACCTGAATTTCTCCCAGAGGTGACTGTCTGGGGGAGGAATGTTTCCCAGGAGTGCCCTGTCAGCTGCTTCCATCACACCCAGCCAGGGCACTGCAAATGAGTCATTTCTGCCATCTGAGCTCAGCTGGCCCATTAGGAGGGAAGGGGATCAAGGGATGCTCTCCAGGAGCAATCTGGCTGCTGAGCTGCAGGGACACGACACCTTAAACCCCTCCAGGTGGTCTGTAGGAGGACCATCTTTTGGGAAAGGTCTCCTGGCAAGGGATGCCAACCTTCTAGATGCAGTTGGTAGAGGTAGAAATCTCACAGCAAGGTTTCCAGGTCTTCTTTTGTGAATTCTGCCACCTGAGCCAGGTGAATTCAAGTAGACAGGTGAGTGTTTTTCACTTGCCCTCGCAGAAATTTCCACCTTCCAGCCATCTGGCCTCTAGGGAAGAAATTCCACGGTTTTGAAGCGGCACAGCAGGCTCAGCAACCAGCATTCTGTCCTCCTGGCTTCTCCCAGTCCCAGTGCTGGGCCACTCCAGCACTCAGGCTGGAGAGCTCAGGCTGTAGGATCAAGCAGCTCTGAACGTCTTCATGCAAGACAGAGGTCCCACATGGCAACAGGGAGCAGTTGGCACCATCTGCCACTGTGCCAAGCCTGGTAGGCTGCTCTGGAGCTGGAGGTTTCCCTCCACTGCCACCTGTGTGCCGTTTCAGTGACGTGTGTGAAGCGCGTCCCCTCCCTGATGTCTTTGTTTCCCAGCGAAAGGCAGAGATGAAACAGGAAGATATTGCTGGTGTGCCTGCCTTTCAAGCACTCTGAACCTGCCATGTAACATTTGGGGTGGTTTGACTTTGGTTCTTGGTTTCCACGGGGACAAAAGCAGAATTGTCTCCCCCTCCAAGAGGTCCCACTGCCACGTAACCATGTAGGTCATTAAATAAAGAATGACCTTCACTGAGCCTGGGTCAAATCCCATCATCATTTTCCACTCCTTGAAATCTCCATCCCCACCTTATCTCTGTTTTCCTTTTTTAAAACTCCAAAAAAAAAAACAAAAAACCAGGGCATGGTGCTGAGCTTTGGAGTCCCCGGTGGATTATTAACACCAGTAATGAAGAGCACAACTTTACGAGGACGGGGAGATTGTTAAACTCATTAATTTTATTCATAATAGGAAATTAATGTGCAGAAAGGCAATGCCAGCCTGGCAGTAATTGCTTTTTGGTTTTAAAACACTAAGTGGGAAAGTTAAAAGTCATTTCCAGCTGCTGCTTCCTTTCCCCTCTCCTTCACTCCCCCTTCCTTCTCGTGCTCTTCCTGTCTCTTATTTTTGTTTCACAAGAATTGAGGTTTGTTGTTTTTTTTTTCCCCCTCCTGCCTCTGCTTCATTATGAGTCATTATATTTCATCATTACAAGGCTTTGGTCATATTTCATTGCTTTCCCATTATGTTTTCATAATTCTTTCTCCCAATATTACCGTGCAGAGCAGAGCCAGGCAGAGGATTCGAGCAGCTCAGGTCTGTTTGGATGCTTTAGCTCCTGCTGGAGTAGCAGCCACACCTCTGGCCACTTTTGGCCTCGGAGCAAGCAAATGCAATTCATTTTCCCTCTTTTCACCTCCTTCAGACAACGGGATGTCCCGCGATTCCAGCTTAATCCTCGTGGAAATGTAAATACCTTTTCACGCTCCCTTTAGAGCCGAAATGGCTCTTTCTCCTGCCGACTTCAGCACGTGGGAGGAGAGAAGATTATTGAATAAAACAAGTGGAGTGCTGACCAGCCCGAAGTGTGCTTAACATTGCCTGGCACTGTGGGCTTTTGTGCTCTTGGAGGGGATGTTCAATATTTGCACTGCAAAGAGAGAACCTGCCAACAGCTCAGGGACAGAGGAAGGAAGGAGAAAAAAAAAAAAACCTCAATCTCTTTAATTCAGTTTTTATTGTTGCAATAAATTTTATCAGTGGCCTAAATGCAAGATTTTGAAAGCCTGTGTGTGTGATGTTCCCCAAGCCCTACAGATTTGGGAGCTGGAGAGGCAAGTTTGTCGTGCCTTTCTTCCAGGAGCCTCTAAGGAGTCTCAGTTTGGGCTATTTTTTAATTGTCTAGACCAGAGTATTAAGCCTGAAAAAGTCCTGTGACCCAGTTCCACATGCAGACCTCGTGACTCATCTCAACTGCACCAAAATATATGAAAAATCCATTATCATCCTTTTTTTTTTTTTTGCTCTTTCCCTCTCCCCCTTTGTTATATCTGCAGTGTGTGTACAGCTTAATTTTAGTTCTGACAAAAGCAAATGACATTTTAATTTTTATAGCGTGATTTATCGTCATTTGGCTTTTAATTTATGAAAAAATAATTGAAAAGAAGGAGAGATTTAACCCTGACTAGCATTCTTGATATCTGTGAGACTACAGCTATTTCAGGACATATTTTACTCACCCAAGCAGGACAGCAATGTATCATTTTCTGATACCAGTTCAGTGCAAAGGCCTAATTGTTTGCTTGCTGGCTGAAAGAAGATTGAAAAAGAAAAATAATCTGATTATCAAAGTGCACATTTTTTTTTTTCCTCCTGGTTTCCTGCAATCCAAATGCAATATCAAGGAAATATAGCTGTTGTTTATTCTGCTCCTCTGCTCCACCGCAGACCTTCTCTGTTGCTTTGTGCCATCCCATTCTGTCTGATAATCACTCCATTTGATAGCCAGGAGCGAGGGAGGGGCTGTGTTTCCACCCAGAGAGGTCTGCTGGTCTTGGCACACACAGAATTATCCTTCTGTTTCCTCTTGAAGGCTGCATTTCTCCTTTTCCACTCCCCTGGCACATCCCCACGGTTGCAGAGTGCCAGGGCAGAGAAGGAGGGTATTATCAGCAGTTCTTTAGGAAGGTTGGGGCCTCCTTTTCTCCCTTTGGAAGGGATAAGTTCTGTTCCATATCACCAAAGATTTGTGTCTGCTGCAAATTTAGAGCTGAGTCAGAAAAAAACTCTCTCATCTTCTGCCCCTCCTCCTTTCATGCCAGCGCACACCAGGGAGATTTCCACCTCTGCCTGGCTGCAGGGAGGGCAGCTCTGACCAGGTCCTGAGCAGACAGTGGCCACCACCACTGCCTGGCAGGGCAAAAAATACAGTACCAGGCTGCCTTTCCACCTCCTGCTCCGGGAACTGCCGAGGGATTGGATCTTCCTGCCCCTCCAGCCCCACCAGGGCTCGCCATCACCCAGCAGCGCCCCAGGAGCCACCAAGCAGCACAGACACAGCTCCCAGCACCTCTTTGGCTCTGGGAAGATGCTCATGGTGCCTCAGCAGGTGCACAGGTGGAACCCCTCGCCAGGGATCCAGCCCACAGAAAACAGGCAAGCCGTGTCCTGCACCGGTTGCTGCCCTGCCTGGGGAGCACATCCCTGCTCGCCCTTGGTGGGGGGTGACACGGGGGGCTGTGCTCCACAGCAGGGCCAGGAGGCACTTGGCAGCCAGGGAAGCAGCACTTGGACCCAGCCCCAGCGTGTGCAGGGGCCTAATTGGCACAACTGGTCCTTGAATGCTAATTGGGTTCCTTGTTAGCATCACCCAGCCAGGGCGCTGGGGAAAAGGGCACAGGAGCAACAGAAGCGTAAGGAGTGGTATCCAAATCCACTGGAAGGGCCCAGCCAACCCTCTATCCTGTCTAGATGTCTGGAAAGAGGGATCTTTCTTCTAATTCTTTTATCTTCTACAGTAACTGGCCAATCTTGTTGTTTATATTCATATTAATTCCTTTTAAAATCTTGTTGGTCACTATTTTATCTAGTAGTGCATTCCATAGTTAAATATGCATTTTTATAAAAAGCAATTATTTACCTGTGTTCATCATGAAAGAGGTGCCTTTTCCTCACTCCCTTCACTCACTCCTTTATTTATTGTATGCACAAGTTCTCAAATCTTCATAGTGAGATGCTGGTGGGAGGTGGAGGTGTCAGGAGGGGTCTCTTTGGAGCCTGCTGGAGCACGTGCCACGGTGAAAAAAGACCATGCACAGGGCTGCAGCTGCCTTTTTTCCTCCTAGCAAAGGTGTCTCTGTGCATTTGGTCACTGGGGATTCATATATTTCTATAAATATTTCCATATAAGAAAAACGTGATGCAAAACGAGCCTGGGTCCTCTTTCATCTGCAGAGGGAGCTCTGAGGGCCAGGGAGATGCTGGCTCTGCCTTTTCTCTTTTTATCACGTCTCAAACCCTGGGCTCTGAGTCAGAGGCCTTTGCACAGGACTAAAACCATCTACAGGGAAGAAAAAAAAAATAAAAAAAAAATAAAGATCCCAGTCCATTAATTCCCAAGCAAGTTTTAAAAATCCCAGAGTAAGTGCTGCCAACAGCATCCTCTCTTTCCCTGGCTCCATGGAGCCTGTCCTGTGAGCACAGGAGGAACAGCCAGCAGATGTTTGGAGTTCACACTGCCCCTCTCTCCCTCCCCATCTGCCAGCCCTGGAAGGAGATTTTTCACTGAGAAGTGCAACGGGAATTCTTAATGAACAGCCAGGAAAAACGCCCTGTGAACGCCAGGGGCAGCTGAGGGAGGTGTGGGGGCACTGAGGGCAGGATGCTGGGGAGCTGCAGGGACTTCTTGCTTGGGCAAGACAATTCTGAGCTGCTCTCCAGCCTTGTGTTTAGCAGAGGGAGAAATTCAAGGATGGCTGGGCAGAGCTTTGCCACTTCTGCAGCCTCCAGGGTTGAAGGACCTGATGGTGGGAATCATTCCTGGTGCCTGGTTATCTGTGGCTTTCTTGTGCCTCAGAGGCCAAGAGGAAGAAGCTTTTGGCTTCCTTTCTGGTCTCCATGTCTCAGGAATGACTATCCTGGTCCTGATGTCCTGGCATCACACCTGCTACATTTAAATGCTGGCATTTATTTGTGCAGGGAAGGAAGGAAGGAAGGAAGTAAAATCCCACCCCATTAGGTGCAGTCTGCTAAAGTGCAATTCCAACAAGACAATGAAACATTCCAACAGTAGATAACATCAGTCTACTTTGCATATATTAGGGATGTGGGGATAAACCAGGCATTTGGATAGCCTGGAATTCTCAGTGGGTTACCCTAGGAAATGCAGCTGCTAAAATGGGATCTGAAAAAGGACTGCATGTCTCCAGCCAGCACACAGCACAGTCCTGGGATGGTGCAAAGCCATGGGCATGGTTTCTTGTCAGTCTGGGCATGTGTTTCCTTGCAGGAAGATTCTCCCCCTTTGGAAGTGTTTTCTCTGATTGTGATTCCTCTCAGCAGCTTCTCTCTGACCTTTGAGTTTAGAAAGCCCTTAAGTACCACGAAGAAGGGAAGCAAAATATTTGCACTGATACATTTTCACCCTTGCTGGCAACTCAGTCCTATTTTTGTGGCATTGTCAGGCTCTAATGGATTAAAAATGGACCTTGTTTCCCATAGCTTTGACTCCCCTGTGCCTTGGAGAGCCTTGCTGCAGGTTTAGCTCGAGTGGCTGATGGAGTAGAGGTACAGATTGCCTCAACAGCTCCCAGTTATGCAGCTGGACAAAGGGGCAGCTGGGACAGGGTACGTGGAGTCAGGACACCCAGGGGCTCAGCAGGCAAGTCCTGCGTGGAAGAACACCCTAATTAGCACCACAAGCAGGTGCTGGGAGCATCTTCCTGCGTGGGAGTTAAAGAAGCAGCTTGGCTGCACCCAGCAAAGGTGCCAGTGGACTCTGTTGAGCCCAGGCTCCCCCAGTGTGTGTGTGCTGTGGTCTGCCTGGAGTCCTCCCACTCGTTTCACACCAGACAGATGTTGAGCATTCTCCAGCCTCTGCCTGCCTGCCTGGCAGTGTGCTGCTCCAAGATCTGCTGCCTGCCATGCCAGGGCTGGCTGTATTTCAGTGACAGATGACATTTTCCTGGGGTATGCAGAGTTTATAACCAGTTTTATTAAAGCTTTCTCCTTGAGCAAAAGGACATCTATTAAGAGGAGGCTGGCAATGGAGTTGGGAGGCTGTTGTCTGACGAGGGATGTACCATGTCCTGCTCCACAGAGCACAGCAGGAGTCAAGCAACAGGAAACATGTCCTTTCCTCGCATCTTCAGGTCTGCCTCAGCCAGCACTTGGCCCAGATACTCTCCCTTCACTCTGTTGTTCAGAGCTGTGCTACTCTTCTGTTCAGCTTCTCTCTTCTTGCTGCCATTTCACAAACATATAAACCATCACAAAAATAGCCAGCTATGTCTTCTCCAGGGAGAACCTTGAATGGGCACTCATTTTTGGCAGTAATTTTTCTGGTTTATTGATGAAACACTCCTATTTCAGTTATCTGATTCCACACACCTCTGCATGGTGGGTAGGAAAGGAGGTGTGGCACAGGCAGCAGCACGTGGATTTTGAAGGACTATGGATCTGATTATCCATTATTTTTGCATGCATGTTTGCACATATCTTCAGATGCCTCTCACTCTGGCACGGGATATGACAATGCAACGATTTTATACATATTTATGCTCCTCTGGGCAACGTCAATATGGTTTATTCTGCAGGTGAACCCCTGCTTCAAACAACCTTCCTTTCCTCCAGCCAGCTGATTGTTTCAAGCCCTGCCTCTCTGTGTGCCATGAGGGATGGGTAAACAGGGGAGCCAGAGAATAGAGTGAGGCAAATGGGAGATTATTAATGTTGAAAATATCAGCAAGCATCGGCCCTTTGATCACAAGGCATGTTTACAAAAGGACCTTTCCTCTGCACACCCCACCAGGCTCGTTGGCATTCAGTGCATGCTACAGCAGCTGGTTCTGTCTCCTGCTCCCAGGCTGTCCAGAGAGAGATTGTAAAATGAGTAGACAGGTAGATAAATAAAGAGAGAAAACTGGGCTATGGCCACAGACAAATGCAGGTTTATGTAGATGCAGCCTGACAGGAGGTGGAGAGGGATAAGGCACACTCTGTGTGGAGGCTTTGGGATTGCAGTGTTGGTCCAGAGGGGCTGGGGACATGGCTGGGAAGCCTGGGAAAGGAGAGGTGGGATAAGCACTGCCATTCACCTGGAGCTGGTGGCCTCTTTCAGCCCTTCTTCACCTCCCACTTTCCCCCCAGCTGGTGCCAGCTGTGCCCATCACTGCTGCAAAGCATTTGTGCTCCCCAGGCCAGGATTTGATTGTGTTGATGCTGATTAATGCCTCTGGGCTCTTCCAAAATAGAAATAATAAATAGCACCAGTCTGCTCTGGGCTGCATCTTCATCTGGGTCCTGATCTGAACCTTCTTCCAAACCATCCTTCTCAGGAGAGGGTTTAAACCACTGAAAACCAAGATCAGAAAAAGAACTGTCCCAGTGCCATCCCCCCCTGTCTGGCCTGCAGATATTAATACAGTTTCTGGGTTGTTGTTTTATTTTGGTTTTGTTTTTCTTTTTTTCCCCACTGGGAAACTACTGTATGACTCTGATGGCATTTATAGATAGATATAGATATAGATATCTTTTTAAACCAGGAATCAGCCACATCCAGCAAGACAGTGGATCCACTTTAGCATTTCAGAGCCTTCCCCCAGGCTTGTTGTGCCTGGTATAAGAGACCTGGAGCAGGAGATGGCACAGTGGAATCTGTTCCCTGGCTGAGGCTGCCGGATGCTAATCACAGTGTAAATACTAATAATTAATAATAATGTCTGAGTAGCTGTCTGAAGCTCTGCCTTGCTCCTGCCATCCCTGTTGGCAGCAGTGGCAGGAGATGGCTCAGGGTTTCCGAAACAGCATTTGAAGGCTTTTGTTCTGCCTGGGTACAGATGTTCAGTTCAGCCTTGTTTGTGCCCCTTTTGATTCCCTGCTGGCTGATCCCCGGGGACAGTCTGAAGAAGGGAGGGCCCTGTGCTTGTTCCCAGCACATCTACAAGGACAGATGATCCACAGGGTAAAAATGATGGGAGCAGAAAGCAAGGAGGAGGGACAGTTGTCCTGCCCCAGAGCCTGCTAATTCCCAGCTCTCTGGAGAAAGGGGCTGTGTTTGGCCCTCTCAGTCTCTCCATCCCTCCCTTATCCTCATGTTATTTTTTTAATATTTTTAATGCCACTTTTCCTCTGTCTCTTCCTCACACACACAGAGGCAAGTTTATAAGCTTAAATTCTGTATCTCATTCATAAAAATACAGAAGAATAAATATATATACATGTATATATATATATATATATATATACAAATACAGAAATGCATTACCAGGTGTTTTTATGGATTTAGACTTTGTGTAATCTGCCTTATAATTGAGAAGGTTCCTATAGCTTTAGCTATATATATATTATTACACTGCACATGTAGAAATAGTGTCTCATGTATTCCTGCTCCTATAGCTTTAATTCTGTCACTCAGGAGCAGGTTTGGCTCCTTCTGGAAGGTAAGAATGGTGTGAGGGGGTTGCCTAACTTTACATCACTGAAGTCAAATTAAAGGGTCCCTTTCTTGTGGCAAACCACAGTTTAGCCCTAGGGGATGGAAATGCTTTAATTTAGATTAAATTATGGGGCTTAGCAGAGATAAATGTCATGTATGTCCTGGTAAATGTAATATTTGTGATGTGCAAGAGATCACCTCAGTAATCACCTGGATCCCTCTTACCTTCACAGAAAGGCTCAGTTCCTTTTGTAGTTTACTTCTGGAAGAAATAAAATGCCAGAGCAATAAAACAATCTGTGGTTACAGTGTTTGTTTCTCTGCTTTCCAAAACCGCACTGGAAGCCAAAAAATGTTAGTAAAAAAAAGAGAAAAGCTCTTTTTCGAAGAGCTGATAACATTTTGCTTTGCAGAGACTTTGTTCTCTAAAGGTTTTTCGATTTTAATTAGACCAAAATAATCAAAGCACTATGAAAACAAATGAAAAATGTGTTCAAAGGAAATTGGGGGTGGTGACTGGGGGGAGGGAGGGAGTATCTTCCCTGCAATTTTTTCTGTCAAAAAAAAAAAACCCAAACCCCCATATTTTTTTAACCACTGTGCCCATAAACTCTTCATTTTGCCTGATGCATTTTTACCTGCTGTGGAAGGAATAGAAAGGTTTTTAATGTTATACCTCACATAACATTATTGTTTAGGGCATTCTTCATATACCATTGCCCCTCATGCCAGGGATGGCCTTACCCACAAGAAAAGGAGCTTTTAGTGGGAGCTGCTTCCATAAGGAGGGAAGAAAACTGCTGTGGAGTGGATGGACAGGAATTAGCTGTGAATTTCCTCAAGGGTGGATGTTACTCCAGCAGCATTTTTAGCATCTTTGCCTGGGAGAGAGAGAGGAGGGAGCTGAATAAGCGGTAATATCTTGACGTCAATTTAAATGTTCTTAGGGCTATCTCCAGTCACACTGTTTATACAGTTTAAGGTTTGAAATGTAACAGTTACTGTTATCCCAAGATAAGACACAATGAAATGGTGTCTGTAGCTGGGGAGGGTTATTTCTGTATATCAAATTATTTCATGCTACTAGGTTTTCAAATGGACTCTAATTAAATTAAACAGCTTTTTCTTTTTTTTTTCCCTTTTTTTCTTTTTTTTTTTTTCCCCCTTTATCACCACAGGCAGATCGAGATTGTGTTGCAATTATGGGGGAAGATCCATATTTATAGCGTGGAAAGAATTTGTGCAGAAGCCACAGTTGTCTCCCTGCCTGGCATGACATTTCCATTCTGCACTAATGTTGTGTAACCTTCTGGTAAGTAAAACAGGCACAAAGTATTTACCAGCATTGTCAAGACAAAGCTACAGGTCCTTTTTCTTTGGTGCTTAAAAAATCAGAGCAGATGCTAAAGCTAAGCCCCTTCCTGGCTAATATGTCGGTGGTTAGGAGCTGAAAGCTGAATTCACATTTGCTGGCATGAAGGCAAGAGCTGGGGCTTCCAGAGAAATATCAGCTATCCTTGGCTGCAGGAGAGGAATACACAAGAAATACAACACTGGGAATATCTGCTGCGGAATTCCAGTTATGCTCTGGCTTTCATTTGCTGTCTTATGAGGTTGAATCTGAGCACCTGATAATCCTTCATGTCTCTGTCCTCACAACATCCCCGTGAAAAATTGCTGACTTGTTTTCCCAGGAGCCACAATAGAGACTGGCAAAAGGAGTTCATATCTTTTCCAATATCAGCCCTTCATCAATCCACTGTTGACAAAGGTTACACTGGAAAATTGGTTTCCCCCAGCACGAAAACAACGTGGTTGGAGGCATTTGAGGAGTGATGGAAACCTGGGGTCAGTTGGTAAGGTCTGTTGGGAAATCTGGGGTCAGTTTTGCCTCTGGCAGAGCCCTCCTCAGTGACACTCCTTGGACAGGGCAGCTCTTCCTCTGCTTGGGTTTTTCCATGTGTGAAAAAGCTCTGATTAAGCACCTTCATTAGTGCTCCAGATGTGCTGGGATATGCAGGGCTGGAAAGTGCAGCAGTTCAGGATGGTGTGGATTCCAGCAGTGCTTTGCAAATGCCATTCTGACCCACACATGTCTGGGAAACCTGTCACTGGGCTTGTCATTTGTCCCTGAGCTTTCTCATTACCATAATCAATACAATTTATGCCCAAAATAATCAATGAATAACCATCGGGAGCATTGGGAGCTGTGGATTTAATCTTCTGCTCCAATTCTGCTCGCTTTTTTTCCTTCACCACTTGCACTACAGCTTGTATTGCTATAAAAATGTCTGGAAGTTGAATATAATCAGATGGTGGGGGAAAAAATCTTATTCAAAGTTCAAGGTGCAGTCTCATTTAAGGTTACCAGAAGAGCTCAGTTTATGCAGACACTTGGTGCCAGCTTCTGAGGCCCATGTTGTCATCACAAAAAGATTCTGTAATACATTTTTAATACATAAAAAAATAGGATATGCATTAAAGCAGAACCAGCTTCTTTGTGACTTCCAGTTGATAACAATTCAGATTAAGCAGATAGGGAAATTAGGCACTGAGTCTGTTGCAGCAAACAAATTACAATATTAAAATGGGCCTTTTTGGGCTTTGTTGGTTTTCCTTTAACAAGCTGTGGGGGGGATTTTTTGCCCTCTGACAGTGCTCTACAGCCTCTCAGTGAATTGCTCAGTGGGATCTGGCTGGTCAGCTCTTGGATCATCTTTTAGCAGCAGGAGAGGAATGTCCACCAAAGCTCTCCAGAGCTGCAGGAGCGATACACATGATCCGTGCACACAGAGCAGGTTTGATGTATCCCAGCAGTTCCAGACTCCCTCTGTGTGCACAGATCAGCCAAAACTATCCCCGTGCAGTGGGAAAGCCTTCATCCTGCTCCCTGTTTGGATCCAAGGAGCACTTTGCAGAAAGAGGCTGCTGGGGGTGTCTTGCTGCTATTTGCTCTTCTAAACAAACAGGCTCGTTATGCAGCAGGAGGGAGGATTGTGGTTCACCATGACAGTTCATTTACTCTGACACCTGAGGGACCATTTAGAAAGAGGGACATCAGAAGCGGGCTTTTTGCCCAGAAAATTGTCTGGCTGTGATGTATGGGCTGCATTCACAGGTGGAGCGTCGCTGCCTCGGGGAAGGGAGAGCTTTGAAGGAGAAAAGCACCGCAGTTTAAAATCGTGTTGGGCTTGGCCCACGGACAGGCACGGGGATTGCTCATCTCATCTTCACACAGCTCATCCTAGGGAGCCCTGCTTCTCCAGAGTGGCTTGCCCGGGGTCTCCCAGCAATCCAGGTCAGCCCTGGAAGCAGGAGCCGTGTCCTTGGTGGAGCCACCCACGCCTGTGGCTCGGGAAAAGCCAGGCTGCCCAGCCCTGTCCCTTGCTCTGTGCCCCTGGGGCAGCTCCCTGGCTCCTGTTTGCAGTTCAGCACAAGGGCAGGGACAGGCTGGGTGAGAAGGTGAAGGCACTGGCTCCCCTTCTCACATCTGAAGGCGAGGACACTTCCAGCTGGCTGTACGAGCCTCCCAACTGAGGATTCACGGCCGTGTACACAATATCTGCATCCAGAGAGGTCTGGGACATCTTTCAAATGCAGCCTAGATAAGCAGTAAATTAAAAACCAATTAAGAGCAGGAAGACAGAGGGAAGTGATGCCAGCTGTGGAAAGCAGTGGTCTGGGTCTGTTTAAACTCGATGCTGTCCCTGTCACACTCGGTGTGAGTGCCAGCTGTAAAACCAGTGTGCTTGTGCTCAGGGTCTCAGGGTAGCACCACTGTTGCATGTCTGAAGCAAGTGGACACCTGAGCCCTTGCAGGCAAATACCTCTGGAAGAACATCTCTCCTGCCTCAGGCCATCCATCACACAGCCACTTCTGTCCTCCTCTTTAACATTACTTCCCCTGCTGAGCTCTCCTTGCTTAGTCAGGTCTAGCCAAGCCACTGTTATTATCACTGATAATTATATCACTGATATTATGAATATCACTAACATTATTAATTCAATCTCAACATTATTAGCGTTACTCAATGTGATCATTTTTTTTAATCACAGCTGTCAAATTCCTGGTTTTGTTCTGCATTCCCAGTAAGAAACAGCACCTTTCCAACACACAAAAGTCCCAGGTAATCCCGATAAAGCAGGTCATTATTGCAGCATTTTCCATCCTGTGGTACAGGCTGTGCAAATGATTCCTCATGTCAGGTCCAACCCCACTGAAATCAGCAGGAACTTTGCCACGGGCCTCACCTGGACAAGGATTTCATCTCTCATGTCCTGAGTGTCACCCAGGGTAGGTATTGACACTTGGGGTTCATCTTCGTGCAGAAGGGCTGAATCTATTGATGTATTTATTTATTTGGGGCTTTGCTAATGAACAGGTGGCCTTGGATTCCTGGCTCCTCTTTGTAATGAAGCCACTGGCAAATATGCTGCAGAATTTACTAAGCACAGTTTACCAAGCCTTTTGGAATAAAAACTGCTTAAGATGTCCAAGAGCTTGGGCTGCTGCTGATGTTTTTTTTCAGTAATGGATTATAATTCCAAACACGACACTACTTATTCCACTCCGTGGAGTCTAATTAACTGTCAGAAATGCATTGTTGAAGGGATGATGGATTATACCAAGGAAAACATTAATGAAGCTCATTCCTGGCAGCCCTCGTGAAGACCACTGATGTCACTGGCTGCATGGGAAGTCGTTCCTTGTGGTTTCCAAAGCCTGGAGCAGGGAGAACCTCAACAGCCTGTCAATCCCACCCAATTAAGAGCCCATTAGCTGCACCCTTTTCTTCCACTGTCATGATCAAGGTGATTTTTGTCTTTGCAAGTAGCTCTATCACAGCAGCAGAGACTGTGGGAAGTGAGCAGTGACTGTCTGGTAGTCACGGGATGGTTTTCTCACTCCTGACTCTGTCCTGCAGCCATCTCCAGTTTGGGAGCAGGACGCTGACACTGGTATCTCCTTGGATACTCTCACAGGATCAGCTCTTCTCTGCCTCTTTCCCTGCTGCACCACCCCCAGCAGAAGCAGCACCTGCTCTGCTCCCTCGCACAAACTGGGAAGCCGTTTGTTTTGAGGTTGACACGTGGAATAGCCTTGCCAGTGGTGAGAGCTCCAGACAGCCTGCACAGCCTGTCCCTCCCAGCAGGAGTCCCTGGAAGCAGGGCAGGGAGCATCCGTTCGGCATCAGCACCACGGCTCTCCTGCTGGCCAAGGCAGGGCCATCTGCTGAGCAGAGCATGGTGTTGTGTTTCTCTTCAGCCACTCTCCTGCCTCGGAGAGCCCGTTCCAAGGCAGCAGCAGCGCTGTGACAGTGTGTAATTAAGTGGGAATGGATACCCACGTGAGCCCAGTGGACAGGGCTGAGCATAAGATGCTGGCAGAATTCTTCTCACCTCATCCTGAGCAGATGGCACCACATTAGCCCTTTTTTTTTCTTTCTTTCTTCCTTTCTCTCTTTTTTTTTTTCTTTTTTTTTCTTTTCCCCCCTAACCTTATAAATAATGAAGCAGCAACCTGGCTAAAATAGCCCCATCTGGGTCATATAATCCTAATCTCCCCCCCCGGGGTTAAGTGCAGGTTATCTCACCCCGAGCTGAGGGAAGAGCATGGGCACTGGCACACCAATTGTGCTGGGAAACCATTCTGTTAAGTGGCTTCATTTCCACCCTGGAATTGGGAATGCTCCCTTCTAGCTGAAGACATTTCACCAGAATCCTACACCGGTGGATATTCCACTGCTGCTTTTTTACCATTAGCAGTTCTCGCCCCACACGCTGAATCTACAACAGGCTGGAGGAACAAGGCACAGCCCTACTCTAAATTGAGCTGAAATCCTGACCTTGGAGCTGCCCCAAGGCTTGTCAGAGCTCAGGTCAGACTGTAGGTTGTGAACTGTTCCCCGTTTCCACTCCAATTGCTCATCCAACAATTTAATTTAGTGTGGTGGGGTGCCCTGGGGATTGAGTCCAAGATTTGAGCCTTCCAGTTCCTCTTCTGCAGGACCAGCCTGGGAAAGGCTGTGGGTATCAGGATAGGAAAAGTTTTAAGGGTAATGCAGAAAAATCTGAATAAAACTACTGGGATTAAATAAAGCACAGAGAGGTTGACACAATCAGGAATTATATCCTATTAGACTACAGGATAATCCCAGGAGAGGTGGCAGAATGCAGCAGGCAGTTTAAACCAAATTGCTTATACCAGCTTGTGAATACTGAAAGATAAAAGACAGCAGATAAATTAATTAAAAATCCATAGTTCAGACATGCCTTGCTATGCCTTTTACTGTCCCTGGAATTCATGAGGAGAGAGAGAACAGAACAAAGGGAATGGTGTAGCACAAGGGCAAGGCTCCGAGCTTGGCATCTGATTATGCCAGTTAATTTAAGGCAAAGACACTGCCACACACACACACACAAAAAAAAAAACCACCCCAGCAAACAAAAGTCTTATCTGAAGGAGTCATTTTTCACTTTTTTTATGACTGCATTTAAAAGGCAATCTCTGCAACAAAGTTCACCTCGCTTATATCTCATCACGAGGACCCGGTGTCTGCTGCAATGAAAGCAATTAATTGAGGTCTTTTACAGAGAGTCACATTACTCTCTCTCATGCATCATTGAGTTAATTATTTAATGACATATAAATCCTAACGGTTCAAAAGGTCTGGGGCTCTGCTGGAACTACATTGCAAAGCTGTCTTTCATCTCCCTCTGCTCACAGAAGAGCAACTTCCCCTTTCCCTGTGAAGAAGGAGCTCTCTCTTTGAAATATTGTTGTGGCAGCCATCAAAAGGTGTGATATGAAATGTTTATTCACACACAGATACCAGATATTAAATGAAATGAAACATATGTGATTGCCTGTTTGTTTGCTATTCCCCTGCTAAACCCTAAAGACATTTTCCTATCACTCCCTCTTGCTGGATTAGCTGTTGAACAGGATACGTCTGATCTGCTGTGTTTGTTTCATTAGATAATACTTGTCATTAAGGAAATATCACAAATTAATTAATTTGCAGAAAGACTGAACATTTTGTTAACAATGCTTTGGCTTTATTTGGAAGTTTTTATGTAAGAGTCTTGGAATGCTCTGCAGAACTGAATTAATTAGTGGTGAGGTTGCATTTTCTGTCATACAAGTGTGATCTCGGCACCTCTGGGGCTTCAGCTTTTTGTTTGTCTTTCAGACAGGGTGTTTGGGCCCATCCCTGGCAGATGCTGGGTACTTCCATCACCGAGTGATGCAGGAACACACTGACCCTCTCATGGCCTTGGACACACCACATTCCCAGCTCAGTCTGCCTTGTCTGGCAGAATCTTTTCAGAGGCACTTTCTGAGCCATTTTTCTGGCTTCTTTCACTGCCTATAAATGTATTCTTTTTGGGAATAGCCAGGCCACAGGGAGGGGATGGCTTCTGCTATGTTCCTACCTGTTCAGGTGATTCAAGACCGTTGAAGAAGTGGACTGGGAGGAGTTGAAGCCTCACCTCCAAAATTAACAATAAATGCCCAGTGTTCAGAACTGCCACTTCACCTTTCTACCCTTGGTCTGGATGCTGCTGGGCCAGTGCTTTCCCCTTCTGTCCCTAACTAGGGAAAGGTTTTTGGGAATAGTTTGGTTTGGACATTTGTTTTATGTTGGGCTTCCCTAAGTTTGAGAATAAGCTCTGCAGACAAGCAGCCCACAGGCTGTGGCCAGGTTGGGCTTGGCTTCCAGAGGCAGGAGATGCTCTGAGCTCGGAGCAGTACTGGGAGCAGCTTGGGTTGGACATTTTGCCTGTGTTCTGTTGTGCTCTGCTAAGTAGGAGAACAAGATCTGCAGACAAGCTGAGCCCAGGGGCTGAGATTGGTCTTGACTTCGCTCTGAGCTCAGAGTAGTGTGTCTCGTATCTTGCTGCCAAAAAGAAAAAGAGTGGAAAAGCACACGTGGCCAGCTTGAGTTTCCCCAGGATAATTTTTTTTCAGCTGATGTTGCCTTCTTCTTATTTGTAGCCATTTTGTGAATGGCAATGAAAGCCTCTGCCTCACAAAAAAAAAAAAAAAAAAAAAAAGAAAGAAAAAAGAAATGGCTGTTTCTCAAACCCTTCCTTCACAGGCTAAAAAACAATCATTCTTCATTGTCAGCCAATCTTTATAATGTGTAAATTATCTCGTGCCCATTACAATCAGCCACAATCCCCCCCTAGCTGCATCCAGCCTGGCTGGGGAAATTAAAACATATTTGCAAACCTCCCTTGTCTACAGAGGGGACAATGGGCTGAGCACAGCTGCCTGGAAACAGCCTCAGCACCAGCCACCAGCTGCAGGGTGGGCTGGACCTGCTCTGCTGAGAGGTGACATCTGTGGAGGGACCGGGACAGCCACCCGGGCACTTTGTGTGAGCAGAACGCCCTCCACGTCATTTTAACACCCAGCACCTTGAGCAGCTCCTCTGGACCTTTAGCAAAGAGTGAAACCTGTTCTGCTGGGGCCACACTGATGTGTCTTCCGTGATCTTGGTGCCTCACCTGCCTGGGGGCTGCAGAGGAACTTTAAAGCACGGGTTGTGTGCGCTGGAAACTGCAGCTGAAGTGCCCCCAGGTCAGCTGGCACTTCCATCCCCTGGGCTGACCCTGCTGCATCTTGTCCCTCCTCCCATCCCTCCCCAGCTGAAATGAGGGTTTTCCACAGGAGCTGGAGTCGCCAAGTACTAGAGAACAATCTGAGGTGCCTCAAGTGCCTCGCCCAAGTCAAAACTTGTAAGAGGTGGGGAGGATCCAGGAGGAAATGCAAGATTTTTCTGGGTCACTTGTACCTGTGTGAGAGGATTACAAATCACGTGGGAATGCCTGTACAAATTAATGGGGGGGGAAAAAGGAAAAAAAAATCCTTTGTGGCCCGAGAAATTAAAAATATGCCACCAGTGAATGGGAAATATTTGAAATCCCCACCTCTGGAGGCCGTGGGATTGTGCTGGGGAAGAGTTAAACTTGCCCTCTGGTTACCCTTCGTGTTTGGTCTTACCCACTGGGAGAGAAAGTACCTTTGGCAGGGTGGATTTTTAGTGGGATTTGGCAGACAAATCGAACCCTTCTCTTTCTTCCACTGCAAATTCTAGGAAATCTCTCCTAGTCTGCAGACAAGTGTCGTGTTTTAACCCTTGCTCGGCGAGTTGTGAGGCAGTGATTGCCACGCCAGGGCTGGTTTTACAACAGAACATCTTCCAGGGCACATTTTTTAATAAAAAAAAAAAAAAAAACACCTTCCCAAGGCCCCCCCTGCTACTAAAGAGATCAAAGGAAAAGCTTAGCTGAGACAAAGGTACTGAAGAAATAGATGTCAAAATGAAGATGAACAGAAATTAGCACAGAGAGGAAATAATTCATTTGCCTGATAGAACAAGAGCTGTGCAGTTTTAGTCATTATTCCTAAAGTAGTTTTTTGGGGGGGGAAGTATCCTATTGCTTTCTGATTCCTCATTTCTAACAGGTTCTCTTCAGTTTCCTTTCCTCGGGGAAGGGGTTGTAAATGAAAGAAAGAGGAGGATGAATTAAATAGATCCACTTTGAAAGTGAATTGCAGCTTTTCAGGTTTCCCAGGCTCATACAGACAAGCTGCCCAGGAGATAAAGCTTTTGCATCTCTGGGAGAGAAACAACTGGCCAGGAGAACCATTTCCAATGCATTTCAGCCACACTTTCTAAATTAAGTGTCTTAAAGATTCCATTTAGATTCTGTCAGGCAGTTTCTGGGTGTTAATTAAATACTGACTGATTATGGAAAACATATTTATGGGAATACTAGACCTGCTGATGCCTCAAGGAGTATTTTATAACACATCCTACTTAGAAATAATTTTTTTTACATTGATTTTTCTATACTCTTTTTATTTTTAAGAATATTGTCATGAAAAGAAAGATATTTCTTTCCTTAAAGTTTTCCTGCCATAACTTCTGAATTCTCTCCTTATTACTGGATGAGTAGGAGACTGTAGGCAGTAAATCATAGACCCAAGTTAGAAATATTTATACTGTGGAAGTGCAGCCATTAGAATTAAAAAAGAGACATAGGAACATTTAATTCTCTTCTGATTTGTGGGGCTGGGCACACATTTTGCTGTGAACAAGCGTATTTTGGTGGTGAGTGCCAGCAACTTAACAGTTAAAAGCTGACAGAGAGGATTAGAGATTCAGTGGCTCAAAACACTCACAAAACCCTCTTTGTGGCTTCCTTGCATGGAAAAGCTTCCCATAAATGCAACAGGTAGGTGTGGAACAACTTACCCTGAGAGCAGAACTCCTGTGATTGTCACTGAGATGCTCCCCTGTCAGAGGGGGAGCCTTGGCATCATCACTGTGACCTCACTGCTGGCTCTGCCTGGTGCTGAATTAGCTCCTCCCGGAGCACTTTGGGAGATAATTCAACCCTTGGGAGCCTGACTAATTAATACCATGTATCAAACCAAACAAAGGGCCTCCAGATGTGACTCATCCTCCAGGGGTGGTGATGGGGGGGGAAGCCCGACAGAGCACCAACGACAGAGCACCAACATTCCACTTGCAACTCCTAAAGCTGAGCTTAGGAACGCACTCCAAAAGGACAGGACTGGCAAATAGAGAGGAAAGAAGCTCAAGGAGACCGAGCACAGCTCCTCCAGGCTGGCACCAGCCCAGGAGAGCCAGATGAACCACTTGACTTTGCAAAAGCACCCAAGGGCAGCGCCAGGTTTGATGTGGCATCAGAGGAGGCGTGACCTGCTCCCCCAGCACGGGTCCCCCAGCAGCACGTGGCCCTGCAGATGGGAGGGATGCTGCTGGGCCCAGATGAGCAGAGCAACCGCCTGGACCCCGCAGACAACCCGATATATCATCATTTGCCTTTCATTTAATACACAATAACGTTGCCTCTAAGCCTAAATTAATTGCACGGTAGTACATATGAGTCACTTAATTGTAATTGTTATTACCTTAATTTCTACAATTACAGTGGATAAACAACAGTGCTTCATTTTCCAGGGGACGTGGCTCACATTTCGAGCACGTTTGCTTTCTACCTGCCTCATTTCTCACAGCAAGTTTTCTCTAGAAAACTTGCATCATGTGCATCCTCTGGAGCAGAGGCTTCGAAAACATGGCAATACACTGTGCTAAGAGGTTCCCCCTCAGCTGTGGCCACCTCCTGGGTGGGACATGGGGACTGATTAACACCAACCTGCCCTACAAAGTGACAACTCTGAAGTGCCAGCAGCTCTCCTGTCTTCCTTTAGTGGCTGCACCCCACAGAGGGGTTTATAAATCCACTGTTCTGACAGATTTATAGATCTTCCAGGCGCTGACCATTTTTTTTTTTTACTTTGAATTCTAAATGTGTATTTTGTAAACCTCCTGGTGCTGGGTTGGCTGTGGTGGATGGTTGAGCTGCGAGTGGTGTCTCCTCCTGATGGAATGGGACAGAGCCTTCCCAGCTCCAGAGATGCATCACAGATCCATAAGAGCAGAGTTCACTGATCACTTTAATTCCTGTGCTCTCCCTTCCAGCTACAATCCCTTTAATTACAGGCCTGTAACATTTTTCAGTCGTTCTCACTTCCCAGCAAATAGTTTGGCTAATAGTAGCTGTATTGATGGAGCCATCCACCAGAGCAGAGAAAGAACCAAAGCTCATGGATTTAAAATGAATGGAGTGTTTACCTGTACATCATTTTAATGGATGGTGAAATTCATTCTCATGATAGACCCATAAATGTCACTTTCTGTCTGCCACAGCAAAATACTCGTGTAACAAATGGCATGCTGCATTAATACTCAACAAGAGGATGTTCAAAGCAGCTTGACTTGCATTACACACGCTAATAAAGCCTCAACCTGGGATTTTTATTCGTTCTGTTGGCTCAGGGAGCAACAGAAACACATGGGTGGAGGCAGAGCAACGGGAAAGATGAATGATATGAAATCAAATATAAACCAGTCCGGTTCCCAGAAATGATATCCCTTTGTTGAGCTTGGGTTTATTCCAGATGCTCTACTAGAAACAATTCTTTTGGGGTTTTTTTCTTCTTTTTTTTTTTTTTTTTTTTTTTTTTTTTTTTTTTTTTTTTTTTTTTTTTTTTTTTTTTTTTTTTTTTTTTTTTTTTTTTTTTTTTTTTTTTTTTTTTTTTTTTACCTGTAGCTCCCTCTTCAATTTATCCACAACCCTCTGTGAGTTTGCTCAGCCTGTGCCTCCAAGGAAACTCAGAGAAGGAGCAGTTCCTTCCATTCATCAGTGGGAACACGGTCACAGCTCTGAAACCCCCCCTGTCCAGGGAGGCAAGGAAATCAAAGCCCCTCAGTCTGACACAGGTTTGCATGAAAGAGGAAACACAGCCCTTTGTCTCCTTACATCCTGCTTTGCCCCACTCTTTCAGGAGTGCAGCGTTTCCTTCGTGCATGTCTGCACAGGCTTTGGGCACTGTGGGCAGTATGCAAACAGGAATCATCAAAACACCCTCAGCCTTTTGTTTTCCAGTGTGTCTGTGCGCTTTCTACCCAGGAAAACCTTTTCTCAGGTTCCCTGTACTGGATTCCCTTGGACTGTGAAGCACAGATATAAAAGCATCTTCCCCTCCTGGGTCCAGGGGCGGGGGTGCAGTGGAACAAACACCACCAGCTCTGGGTCTGTCCCACTGTCTTTGAAAACCTGCTGTTTGTCTGCCTCACAAATCCATACTGATGTCTTGAGAGAGACCGTGTGGCACTTCAGAGGGGGTGAAGCCAAAAGAATTCTTTACAACTGAAACTTATTCTTTAGCAATGCCTCAAACCCTCTGCAGTCCTATAGAGATCAAGGCCTTTCTTCACCTGTACGTCATCCCCTAGGCTTTAATTAAGAATAAGGGATTGTAAAAGTAGGTTTAAAACAGAGAGAAAAGTAAAATTTCTCTCCTTCTCCTAAAGTTTCCCAGAAGCAGCTCTTGTCTTGGTATTTTGGGTGTGCTCACACCACGTGCTGGAAAGGGCTGGATGTTTCCTGAGCCGCAAACAGCCCCACCACCACTTCGTGGCTCAGGCTCAGCCTAGGACAGAAGTCCTGGGAATTTTTTCTTTAATTAAGAGCACCTACCCAAAGGGAACACTCCCTGTGTGCCGTCCAGCCTTTCCCTGGCAAGGCAGGTGATAAATAGGGAATGGGGATGCATGAGAAATCCCCAGTCATGGGTGCTCAAAGTGCAACGCTCTCCTGTTCCTCAGGAATGGTATCAGAGCCTGGGAGAAGTTCAACAGGACCTGACTTGAATCATTTAATTCATAGAAAGCTTTTCCCCTCCCAGCCACTGCCAATTTTCTGTCATACCTTTGGTTTCATCTTTATTCCCCTTGGCTTTTTTCCAGCTCCCCTGTTACCTAAACTTTGAACAGGGAGGGCTCCTGATTTAAAAAAAAAAAACCAAACAAACTGCTCCAGCTCAGTTTCCAAGACCTGCTCAGCTCTTTTAGTCAATTTAAATATTTAACAGAGCCTGGATGGACTATTTGCTAATTAGAGTTTTCTGTGTTAGAGAAATGTTCCTTAATTTGCATCTCCCAATATAAATATCCCCTGGATGCCGGAGCTTAAAGCACCAAACCCTTTCATGAGGAGAAGCTGTTAGGGACAGAGCTTGTGTGATGCAGAGGAGGATTCCCCTGCTTGCCAATTCCCATAATCAATGGCCCTTTTTCCTCAGCCTTGGCTCCGGTGGCCCCCGAGCATCCGAAAAAGCAGCGTTGGGATGGAGCCGTATCTCAGGCCTCCATCAGAGAGAGCATCAGTAATCTCCTGAGCACTGTCATTGTATCAGGCCTCAGTGGAGATGTGATCTGAGACATTCATCTGCTCCTGTTTTCTCTTGCTGAGCTGTTGTATGAATATGTTTAAGGCAAATACCCTTGCTCAACTCTGATGGCCTTTCCAGCTTTCTGTGTGAGCAGAGTGGTAATTCCACAGTGATATTTCAAGGAATATCACTGGCTCTCTGTATTTAAGAGCTTTGAATGGTGAAGAAAAAGGGAAAGTATAATCTTCTTACATTATCATTAAAGGCATCAACTAATCCTGCTGCAGAAGGTGCGATTTGCTGATGGCAAGGGAAGCATTTCTGCTGCCTGGGAATGCACCTGGCCAGCTGATGAACACTCCTTCCAGTTCCTCAAATGCTTCTCTGGCTCCGAGAAATTCCACATCCCTGCCTAGTTAATGCAGAATCCCCACCTGACAAACCCCCTGTCCCTTTCTATAAATATTTTCTTTTCCACTGCTGTGTAAATTCAGCCCCTTTAAAACCAACAAACTGGCGGTGCTGGGGTACAAACCTGCTGCAGACCAGGCAAGGGGTGGCACAAATCATCAAAGCATGAAGGATCACAGGCAGGTTTTCATCCTGCTGCTGACTCGATCTTCTGCCTCAGGCAAACCACTTCGCTGCTTTCTGCTCCCCATCACACCCACAGGGAAAATAAATATCAGCTTTGTCCCCCCCTCCTGTTAAAAACAAAGAGATAACACCTGGGAAGAAGCCTCAAGCACCTGATCCTGCAGTGGCCCCATGCTTTGGAGAGGCTTTGCATAAGGAAAAAACTGAGCCAAAATGTTGGGGGGGAGGATAGAAAGAGAGTTCCAGGGTTGGGGCAGGCTGTGGGAGTCGAACCTGGGAATGCCTGTGGAGCTGAGTGGGCTGGGGACAACACCAGGATTGAATTCCAGGGAAAGGAGCTTCCACAGGTAGAAGATTTATCCAACATGAACCCAAAGGGGGTTATTTCTTAGAAGTCTGGAGGAGCTGAAAGACCTAATATGTGTATAAGAAATATTCTGTGAAGAAGCCTGAGGCTGACAGGGAGCAGCAGTTGTGTGACAATAGCAGGAATTGTCTTGGGCACGTGGATTGACCATCACCAGGAGCAGAGATACAACCAGCCTGTGCCACTGCTGTCAGCAGACAGGAGTTTTGCAGCCAGCTGGCAGCACAGGGTAAGTCTCTTATTTTCACATTTATTTATTCAGTGTTTTGCAGTGTGTCTGAGTGATTGCAGCGCTATTGGAAAATGAACGAAATTATTTTGGATTTCCCATTTCTTATCTCTTTTTTTTTTTGTTTTTTTTTTTTTCCCCTTTAATGACTTGCTTTTAGTTAATGAAACATCCTGCTTCTTAGGAAAGGAAAGAATAGACTGTGATTTCCAGCCAAAGGGGTGTGTGTCTGCCAGTGCCTGTCAGCATAATGTTAAAGTTTGTGTAGGGTCTGGGTGCAGGAGGCTGATTGCAGGATCAGGACCTGAGATTTCACTTGTCTGGCTTTTTGTGTGTGATCTGGAACTCAAGTTTAGTTCTTATTTGTTGATATAACCCATGTGAAAGTGTCAATTAGCATCAGCAATCCGGGTGGACATCCCAGGAACTGAACTACAGAGAGGAAATCAAACTACCTGAGCTTGGACTCCACACCTCCACCCTCTGCTGGGTTGGACACAGATGATTTGTACAACCCTGCTTGAGAAGTGGGCAACAGTTGTGCCGTAGAAATCACCCTTTGTTACTCTTTGTGGGTTTCTTAAAAGCTTTTTTATCCCCTGCATGGGGAGAAAAAGGAGAAGGATGGCTTTGAATAGCAGCTGTGTCTTGGAAACATTTTTAATATCCCTTTAAATATAAGCTACAGCATATTTCTAGACAGTCTGAACTGCTATTATATTAAAAATGTAGCGGTGGTGTTTTGTGAAGGGGAAACATTTTTAATGCCAAAGTAGTGCTATTTTAAAATGAGTTGCTTTTATGAAATGGATGAGGTGGTTTTATTAAAAAAAGACCATTTTGGAAGGAAAATTGTGGCTGTATTTTTGTCCTGCAGTGTAAGGCAAAGCTGCATTTTCCCCCCATACCCTTTTGTGAAAAGCAAGGGCTTGGCTTTGATATTTTGGGTTTTCTATGGAGGCAAGTTTAGGCTCTGCCTGCACACAAAATGCTTTGCACTTTTACCCCAAAGGGTTTGGTATCAGCACTTGTTAAAGGTGTTCCTTTGGCCCAAATACTGACTCGACCTTGTGGAAAACTGCTCTTTGGCAAAGTCTGCATTTAGGATAGCCGTAAATTCTTCCCCTCCTGCTGCGTAGAAATCGCTGGGACAGCGATTTTGGCCACAGCCTCCTCCTTGCTGCCAAAGGTGTGTCTGAGGAGAGGGCAGCAGCAGCCCCTGTGCCAGCTCAGGGCATCTGCACCAGAGCATTGGCCACACAAACACTGGGTAACTCATTTAAGTGGGAAGGGAAGACAAACTCATCATAATAGCTCCAAATAAAGAACCCAAAACCAACAACCACCCCCAAAACAACAAATAACAGCTGCTTTCTCGCAAGGGCCAATTTTCCTTCTAGTAAAAGAGAAGGCAGTGATGGGTGTCTCTGAGGGTGCTGCAGCTGCAGCAACTCCCCCAGCACAGCTCCCACCACGTTTCCAGAACAATGGGAGAGATTGTGCCTGTGGAATCAAAGGGATGCAGGGTCACAAACACCTCATAATAATCACTTAACCTTACAGTTGTGCTTATGGATGTGTTTGGGGGTATTATGTTGTGTTTGTGCGCTCAGAGACAGGGTTAGGACTGTTCTCACTAAAGTTAGGGCAGTGCATCCTGCTTCTCTCCTGTTCCCTGAGAGCACCCCACTGTCCCAGGTACTCCAGTACTCACTTGCTGAGCTGTGATCCACAGTCCTGGCTTCTCACCCATATCACCTGTGCAGTTTGTTTTCTCTTTAAAGGCTCTTGTTCCTGGAATTGCATCGTTTTCCCTTTGGTGATTTGTTTCTCAGTGTGCTGCTTTCTCTCCCCCCACTCCTCGTTTTCTGTGTAGTGAGCATTGGTTCTTTGTGAGGGAAAAACCTTGGGAATGCACCCTCCAAAGATCAAAAAAAAAAAGAAGTTAAATGCCAGGAAAATACTTTTTTTGAGTGCACTTTATTGCGTGAAGTTGGGTATAGGAATAGCTGTGTGGTTGTTGCATCGAAAGTTGGGGCTGATATGTGCTTGCTCAGAATGATCTTGAAGACAGGCTGTGGGTGGCACAGGACCAAAGTCAGACTCAAAGTTTGCTTTCAGAGGTGAAATTCCTCCTTTCCTAAATTACTGCCTTGGTTCATTGTAGGGTAGGAGTGACTTAGTGCAGGTCCTGAAGAGATGCTGCCAGAGTGGCAGTCCTACCACTGACCTCAGGTGTTGATTCCATGGCTCTGCCATTCATCCCTGGACATTTGGGTGTAGAGAAAGAAACCATCAGTCCTCTCATCCAGCGGTGTAGGAGCTGAGACTCCAGGATCACCTCGGTTTGAAAACAAGAACAGGCACAGCTCTGTAGATCAGCCGCTTGCAGGCAGAGTGTGCTTCGGGTTAAGTCCCTGTAATTGCTGGAGTTGAAAGGCAAAGGGGAGAAAACTCAGTAGTGTTTGTTTTGTCTTTAATCACGCCTGTACAAAGGCAGCTCTCTGACTCCCTGGGGTTTAGCTGGGTGGTTTTGCATATCTGAGAGATGCAGCGTTGGCTTCCCCCTTCCCTCTCCATTATTTATCTATTCCTTTGTGTCAGGTCCAGCCTAAGTTGTGAGAGTTCTCTGGGCTGTGGTGATAATTATATTTATTCCTCTGTGATGGTTTTCCTTGGGTTTGCAAACAAGACAGGGCCTCTGAGATCCTGCTGCCTTTGGCCCTCTGAGCTTTTGAACCATTTGCAAACCAATTTCTCCAGCGTGTGTCAGTCTCCAAGATGACTCGATGAGGATGTTATTTTTATGTCCCAAATGGCCTGGCAGAATCCTGTATTTCTGTAGGGTTTGGAAACCTAGGTGGGAGAGAAGAGAATGTTAATCCCAGTGCTGGGGGTTGCAGTGTAGGGTCATCCTTGCAGGAAACCAGGATCTGTGTGGGAACTGTCCCAGGAAGAGGAAAAGCTGCTTTAGAAAACAGAGCCTAAAATCCATCCATTTCCACAGGAAATTCCGAGTTCTATGGCTCCACTGCTCACAGAGTGACCTGAGTGTTAAGCCTTATATATTTAGCTGATGTTTTTCACTGTGATGTGTTCACTGTCTCAATAATCTAACTGACATCCAGCACAGTATTTGTTTTCCCCTTCCCCCAGCAGGATGAATTTTGCTGTGATTCAGGCAGCGAAGGCAACATCCCAAGAAACACACCTTGAACCTGGCATTTTGGGAAGTGCAGAACAGCCTGATCCCTTCCCTTCCTGGAGACAGAGATGCTTTTTGGCTGCATGAGTCAAGTTAACTTAATGATTTAGTCTCTCTTCCATCCAGATGAGCTGGTACATTTTACCCTCAGGGGCTGGCACGGATGACCTCATGTCTGGAAGAGCACAGTGCACCCTGTCCTCTGCTTCCAGCAGGAACAAATGCACTTTCTGGATGTTTTGAGATTTGATATTCAGTGCTGCTCTGGTGCTGAGCATCAGGAAAAAGATGTGCAGATCCTTCTGTGTCCAGTTTTCAAGGGGGCAGGAGAGTCCCAGTTTCCTGCTTGGAAAAGAAGGTGGGCTCTGGGTATAGAACAATTAAACTTAAATACTTTGTTCCCTTTAAATGTGCATCTAAACCAGTGAAACACCTCTCTGGAAAACGCTGGAAGACCTTTTAATCAGCTATTTCCTTCACCACACTTCAGTACTCTCTGAGGGGAGACAAAAGACCTCTTTGGTGAGAACCGGGAAGGGACCTGCACCCTCCCTCCCTCCCCAGCCTTGCAACACAAGGACAGTCATTGCTCTTCTCTGTCAAAAGCTCTAATTCCTAATTTAGGAGGCAATTCTAGTGCAAATTAGTGCGCCTTGCAGATAGAATTAGAGCCTGTGTGATGATTTGGAAAATACAATCAATTTACTCCAATTGTTTGTACATGTCAGATCTCTGCAATAATGAAGAATTTACTCCTCGTGCATGAATACAAACAATGAGCTATTAGACATGGAAAGAGGGAGACAGCCTGTCAGGAACTGCAGTCCTGGAAATGCCACGTGTTCCACTTGAACCTCGGGGAGGATTTGCCCAGGTCAGGGATTTGCCCAGGTCAGGGATGTGCCCAAATCTGTGCCAGAGGTTTCCTGCTCCAAACCCCGTGCAAGGCTGCAGGTATGGAGTGTTGAGTCTGTGAGGAGGGTGACTCCTCCTAATTAGGGATGGAAAGCCACTCCCCTGTCCAAAATTATTTGGGAGAACAGCTCTCCATCTCCTCAGCCTCAATCTTCCCTGCTACAGCAGGGCAAGGTAATCTGCTGGTGGGGTCTGGGTGGCACTGCCTCTGCAAGAGGGATCATGTTCTACCACTGAGTGTGGCTGGGGTGGCCTTGTTCCCCAACCTGTGGGTTTTTCCACAGCTCCAGGGCTCCCCCAAGTCTTGCTCTGCCTCTGGAGCTCATAAAAATTGCCACGGTGCATCTTTTGAGACACCCCATTAGGGACTTGGCTGATGCCAGCATTATGAACAGTGTAGGTGTGATTTCTCTGCTGCAGTAATACATTTTTTGAGGAAAACTGGATCTTCAGCTGGTTCAGAGAGCTTTGGATCTGCTTCTCACCATGCTGATTTACACCAGCAGAGAGTGTCTCCGGTTCTCCTGCCTCTTTTAGAGCTCCTCCAGACTATCCCTGTGTTCCACATCTACCCAGGGCTCATCAGAGGGTGCTTGGAGAGTGATTGTTGATCTAATTCCCAATTTCTGGTCTTTTCACGGTCTGATCTAAACAGCTTTTTAGAAAGCAAACAATATGCATATTTCATGGAATTCAGTTCAATATCTGTTTAATTGTGAACGCCCTCCCTGGGCTGGGAGATGCTGCTTCAGTGAATCATTTGAGCTGACAAACAGGGAAACTGGTAATGAATTTCTGAGCCCTCTTCAATCTCCTGCTCTTCTCCCTCTTCCTTCAGAAAACAGCTCTTTTTGCCTGTGTCCAGGAGCCGAAGTTTGACAGCCAGACCATCTGATTTCTTCCCAGCAGAGTTCCAGGTCTGATTTTTGGCTTTGGGCAGTTTCTAGAGGGAGGCCATTCGCAGGAAAAGGCTCCCTTTAATCCCCATGGTGCCTGCTGGAAAAAGTGACTGCTTTAGCGAGGGCCTGTGCTGGCTGCTGGGGCTGGAAACCAGGATGCAGGGATGGCCTCTGTGCTGAATCCAGGTAGGAAATCCTTGTGGCTGTAAATTCCTCGGGCATGCAGATGTTTAAGCATATGTATCCTATCACTGGGGCCAGCCTTAATGCTGTGGGAAATGTATGAGATGGTAAAACCTACATTATCTGGGATTTAGGATGTTTGCTTTGCAGAACAAGGGATTAGAGAATAGAAAGCTGAAATGACCATCTGTCTGCAGAAAAAGGATCCCGTGAATTCAAATTTCCACGGTCATTTCCCCTAATCTGCTTGACTTCATTTGATATCTTCTATCAGAGCTGATGTCCTTGTGCCCCAAACAGTGACAGGGTTCATTTCCCACACGTGGGAGTTTTCTCCTACTCAAGTTTTTCTACGAGGAGTTGTGTTGTTTCTGTAGAACCCATTGATTTATCTGTCCCTCTTGGGTTTCCCATTGTTCCCCTACATAATCTTAGTGCTTCCAGCACCTTCTGAGAGCTGGGTTTCTATTGCAAATACAGCCAGTGTTGAAATGCAGTTTTCTCTGGGGTGGAGTGACTCACGCTGTTGAACCCTATCACTGCACAGCAGTTTAGTCAGCAACACCGGGTGGTTTTCATAGCAGCGTTGTCAATTTGTGCCATGTGATTGTGAATCTAATGGCATTTGTTTCCCTGTTCCTGGAAGTGTAGGAACCTTGAAGTTTTGTTTTTAAATAAGCTTCCAGGCCTTGTGGCTATGGAGGAGAAATCTGGAAGTGGGCTAAAATGTAGCCTCCAGATTCCTGACTCGGAAAGCTTAGAGCCCTTGAGCTTATTAATTTTAAATCTCATTATTTTTAAGAGCAAACTACATTTCCCTTAAAATAGCAGAGTTATAATACCTGCAAAGAGCCAGCAGATCCTTGGTTTTGTGAGGCACAGAAGCCTCTGCTCTCCTCCCATAACTGATACAGAGATGCTCAGGGCCTGAGTGAAATGAAGTTCTTTGCTTTTAAACCTTTCCTCGCTCCTACTCGTGGTGGGTTTAGTTTCAGGGTATCTTCAGCAGGACAAAGAGGTTGCCGGGCACTAATCAGCTCTGCTGGAATGGTCTGTAGCTGTGCTGGTGTTAACACGTGCTCCCCAGGGGCTCTCAGGTGTCTTTAGAGTGGAACACCAAACAGATTGGGGTTCTCACCCCCGTGCAGACTCTGTCGCAGCAGAGAAGCTTGAGAATTTTTTTTTTTTTTTTTGTTATTTTCTGCTAGACAGTGCGTCCTCCCTGTTCTCCCCCCTCTTCTTTTTTTAGCATTTCCTTGTTTACAGCAAGGTGAGCCGTATTTACAGTGCCGGGGAAATTTGTCAGGAGCCGCATTCTGCTCGTCATCTGTTTCTTCCCCATTTCAGAAGGCAATTAGCAGGCGGAGCATGTGAGTAACAAACTGTGCTGGAAGGGGCTGTTCACCCAACTGTGGCGAGCAGAACGGCTGCCTGTCAGTGCTGGGAGCCACTGACAGCCCTGACACGGGGCACAGCCCGCAGACAGCGCTGCCCTGCACTGCCACGGCAGCAGCACAGAGGGGAGGAGAGACCCACAGCTGGGCTCCAGGGTGCCCGAGGAGACTGCCCGGGGGCAAATCCTGGCAATAAGAGCTTGGTCCTGCCTTTTCCAGGAGCAGCTGATGATCTGTGCACTCAGGCTTTTAGTGAGCTGGTTTTTTTATCTCTCCAGATCAAGGCGATAAACTTTTGTGCTGACTTCTGCTATTTCAGGTGCGGCCCGGGCTGAGATAGCGTGTGTGACTGGGGTTTGAGCTGAGAGATGTAGGGAGTAGTGTTTCATAGGCATTAAAAAAAAAAAGTCATCTGCAAATCTAAGTTAATATTTTGCTTCATTTGCATGGGATGTTTCACTGCCCTTGGAGCACTGCACCGAGTTTGGATGCTGGATTCAATCAGGGAAGGGTGAAGCAGAGGGATTTTAGTCTGCTTTAAGTGCAAATGTCTGTGCAAACTTAAGTGTGGAGCTGCTCCATTATTCATAAATGAGATGTCTTGCTCTAAGGATGGACTTGCTGTCTCCAAAACTCAGCCTTTCCTTTACCCACACTCCAAACCAGAAGATGCTGTCTGACCCCCAGGGTGAGGGACCAGAAGGAAAGGAGATTGGAGAAAGAGCATCCTCTGTCCCAGGCTTTTGGATTCTTCCTCCCCTCACAGGTTTATTGTGGTGCCCTTCCACTGAGCAGCTTCTCTGAAAGGCAGGCCCACTTCACCAAGCTTTGCATCCAGCCAGCTGCCTATAAAATAATAATCAGAGCATTTAGAATGTGAAACCCGGGAGTGTGGCCCGGGGGCAGACGAGCCCCTGAAAGGGAGAGTTGGGAGTGTTTGTTCGGAGCAGGGAGGCGGCAGAGGATGGAGCTCAGCACACCAGACAGCCCCTGAGCCTGATGCTTCCTGACGGGCCCTGGCTGCTCCCTCCATCAGCTGGTGCCTGTGGGAATCCATCAGGAATCCCACCACGGGGTGAGGGAAGGTTTGGCTGTGAACAGCCAGGGCACCAAGTGCACTGTGAGTGTGCACCTTTGTGGGAGGATGCAGAGCTTGGTCCTGGATATGGACTGAAGAGCAGCATTCCCTGGGGTGGCTGTGGACAGAATTGCCCTTTTGGTTAATCCAGATGTGTTTATGAAAGTAGTTTCCCTCGTGGGAATGGTGCTGTCCATCATACAGATGAGAAACAATAATCTTTTCCCAGTGGAGCACACACTTGCTCCTTCCATCGCAAGGGAAAAGTGTTATTCCTGTCCTGTCTGTTTGTTTCTCAGCTGCTGGTGGTGGCTACTCTCATGTATCAGAACTGATCAGGGCAATATTTAATTTACCTGAGCAGACATGAGCTGCTGAACTGTCTCAAGCAGCAAAGCCCCAGTGTGGTGTCTCAATGCTGCAGCTTGGCCTGGAGGGAAGAGTCGTGACCAACCAACCCCCCGAGCCCTGCTGATTTGATTCCCTGTCTGATGTTGGCATTGAACAGCTGCATTTCTTGGAGCAGAGAGGGGAGGAGAAACTGGGTCAGCATCGAACTCCCAGCATTAAACAGGGGCACCATGGACAGAAACTCTCGATGTGCTGGAGCAGCCCAAGAGAAGAGCAACTCTCAGATCTGTATTCCTGCAGGAAGAGAGCACGTTGGTGTGTCTGTGCTTGAGTCCAAATGCTGAGCCCTTGTCCTGCCTGTGTGTATGTCATCAGTGTATGTGGTGAATGACATCACTGGGAGTGTTCCTGCAGTCCTTGGGGTTGCAGTCAGGCTTTGGGATGTTTCATTCCTGCAAGGACTTGGGCAGGCCCTCTCCTGTTCAAGGATGGAGCAGGACATGAGCTCACTTTTGGCTGCTCTGCTTTAGGAGATTTGTCTCTCTACTGGAGACAGGAAAGGAAAGAGGAAAGGAGTGTCAATAATTAGAAAATCACAGAATGGTTTGGGTTGGAAGGCACCTTAAAGATCACTTCGTTCCACCCCCTGCCATGGGCAGGGGCACCTTCCACCAGACCAGGCTGCTCAAAGTCCCATCCAGCCTGGCCTGGGACACTTCCAGGGATGAAACATCCACGACAATTTAACAAATGTTGCATTTCTGTGTATGGAAAGGCTGTTTGGTAAGCTGGTAGCCATTTAAACAGCGTTCTTAATATAGCGCAGTCTCAGAAAGGCCTGCCGTGGATTTGCAGTACCTGAGATGGATGAGATGACTCCTCTGCTTCCACCAGAAACAATTTATTTGCAGGGTGAGGCTGCCAGACCTGCATGAGCTGCCAGGTCTGCAGGATAAGCTTTTGCTTGGTTTGTGTTTCCAGCTTCTTCAGCCAAAGCAGCTCTGTTTGAGCCATGGCTTTGTTCTGAGAAGAATTAGGTGGTCAAAAGGCAGAGCCTCTTCTCTCCTGCCAGCTCATCCTGCCTGGTGCTGCATGTGTTTGGCAGTGTGGGATGGCCTGGAGCAGAAATGAGAGCTGCAAAGGTGGTGTTGCTTGGACCTCCACGGAGAATCAAAGCCTGATTTTTCTCTTTAGCTGGGAATTAGTTTGGGGAGTGACTCACTCTGCTGTGGAAGTAGCTAATGCTGCCTGCAGAATTATGCTGGCCACTGCAGCTTGGACTCCCCACTCACACTGTGCCAGTTAGTCTTGGCCATATTTAAAATTTGTAATTGCGGTTGCTTTTCCTTTGCTGCTTGCTAAGCTAATGAGGTGATCAACAAGGGAGGTGGAAGGAATTGGGAAAGGTCAGAAATGTTTCATGGCATGGCCAGAACACCAGAGCTCAACCTGGTCTAGCTTGTGGCATCCTTTTTTTACCAGGAGAGATCAAACACCATGAGCTTTGTATCTGCTGTCTGTAGCAGATTAATGTTTCTGTTCCACTGGAGCCTATGGCTCAGAAATAATGACCCGGTGAGAGACACATCAAAATAGTCCATGGAAAGGTCATGATAACAATTACAGGAGAGCAATAAAAGCAATTAAGTATTCACAGCAGCTTATTCCTTTGTAAGGGTGGAGATATCCCATTTCAGAGAGGAGCAGAGGTCATGCTGTGGAAAGGTGATGAGCATATTTGATGTGGCAGGTGATGGATTCCCTCACTTGAGCAGGGTGAGTGTCCTTCTCAGATGTGTTCAGGGTGGTGCAGGAGCAGGAGCAGCCGAGATTATGAAGAAACCTTCCCTTACACCTGCTCTGAAGGCAAGAAGTTGCTGGAATTCCTCGTGCTGTGGAGGGGCAGGGAGCGAAATCACGGAGGTGGTACCAGCCCTTTGGAGAGTGAGAGCAGCAGCAGGGTCCTGGAACTTCCAGCATCCTAAGAGGGAAGATGCACATCCTTTGTGGCTTCAACACATCATTCTGCCACTGTGATGCCTCTCCATCCCCGGGCTGAAGAGATTCCTCCCACCAGAGGCTTTATCTGCCACGCTGCAGGCTCGTTCCTTCGGCTCTGCCAAAGGGGTTGTAGCTGCATCCTCTGCTATGCAAAGGCAACGTTTTGCTGCCAAGGTGATGGTGTAACTGAGATTGAAGGCCCGTGTGTGTGCAAAACCCTGCAGTGTTTGAAATGGAAGTAGGAACAGCCATCCTCAATCTGCTCCTTTGTATGATTCACAGGGGGACTTTGAGCCTCGAAAAGGAAACGCGAATCCCGTGCCAAAGGTAAATGTTGCAGCACTTGTGGGTGCAGTAAGAGTGATTTCAGTGCAGGAGCGGTCCCTAAGCATTGGGTGAGTGTGTGTGCACAGCCCACCCCCTTTATCAACGACAGCACTGGTGCTGCTGAAATGGGTGAGGGAGCAGCTCGGCTTTCAGTGCCTCTCACACTCGGAGTCAGCGGCAGAGCTGGAAGCAGGACCTTGGTGCCTTGGCTCTCAATCCTCTGCTAATCACAGCTCCGGAGGTGAATGAAAGCTCTCTCCAATCTTCTCCTCCTGCTGCCCGGGGCTGGGAGGCACACCTTGGAATGGAGATAGGGCTGGAGGGCTCTCAGTGCTGTTTGGGCTGCTCATCTGGGATGCTGTGAGGATACCGGCGGCTCTGGCTGCGCTGGAGGGACTGAGTTACACTCCCCGCTATTAACCCCGGGCTGCTTTGTTTACTCCTCTGATTGTCTCAGAAAGCAGCGCCGGCTCCCTTTGTGTTGTCGCTGGTGGTGGGGTTTTTTTTGTTTAGTAGCAATTTCGCCTTTGTTGCCAAAGCTGCAAGTGGGGCTGGGCGAGAGGAGGTGTAATTAAAGTTTGCTCAGACAAAGGCGTTCGGTGACGAGATGCAGTGTTGCTGAATCCACAAGGGGCACAATTAACTGATAAGAGTAAACTAATTGTTATTCATATTAAATTAGGGCACAGGTGATTTGGAAAATCTATAGACACTCCCATATGCTTTGCAACTTTGCATTGCAGATTATGGTTTTATAAGGCCCTTCTGGGATTCGGATTATAGAGGCAAAGTGTGGAGCTGTATCTAAACTGAACATACTCTTCCCTGATTAACTACATGATAAAAACATAAATGTGCACATCAGAGGATTTATCTCTGTTTACATACTAATTTTCCTTTTCCAGGCACGAACACAACAGTTTTCTTCCTAAATCCAAGTGGTTCTGCTGAGTGGCAGCTGGGTAAACCCAGACAAGGTGAAGTGATTCCCGAGTTGCCACGGAACAGTTTGGAGATGGAGGTTAATAGCAGGGAATGGGGACATGGCAGGGACATGACTTCCACAGTTGCTGAGATATTTGCTGCTGAGGTTTTTTTTTTTTTTTTTTTGGTCATGGTCTGTGGATATTTGCAGGCAAGAGGCAGCAGGGCTTTGCTCGGCCCGGCAGGGTGAGGTGAGGCTTCAAAGAGGTGTAATTTGCCTGCACACTGCATGGGAATGCCAGGCTGCTGGAGCTTTTGGAGCAAGCCTGCATCAGGCTCTGTTGGTTTAAAACATCTCTGAAATGAATATTTATAAATGGGACACGAAAAAAGAATCTAAATTGCTTGTGTGATCTTGGGACGTGAGATATTATGATTATTTATGCGCTTCTATGTCTCGCTTTATCAGTTCATTGTGTTGCAATCCCAGAGTGTCACAAGCTGCTCTTGAAGAGGGTTCTCTCTCAGAAAGAGCCAAAGCTGCCTGGAGAAGCAGTGGTAGAAAATGTGGGGACAAACAAGGCATTAAAGCAGAGAGAGATGCAGGCTTGGACTGGCTGCTCAGTCTCCTGACCCCTAAAAACAACAGGCCTGTGACTTTTTGTCATGTGGAAATCCCCATTTGGGGTTGTCTCACCGCACCCAGAGACCCAGCAATAATTCCAGCAGTGTGTGCCTGTGTTTGCTTCCTCTCCTCTCCTCTGGTGTCAAGCTGTGGCACCCAGAGCCGAGACAAGAGTTCCTGACCTGTATGATGGGTGTGCAGAGGGTTTGGACACAGAGCTTAATTACAAAGCACTGTGGAGGGAGCTGGATCCCTGGGTATGTTTGTTTGCTAAGAGGGTGCTTCCCAATAAATTAAAATCCCTTGGAGAACAGTTTGGATGCATGTGATTTAGCACCATCTGGGTTGTGCTGGTCTCTGAACAATCTCTGCCTTGGATCCCGGCCAGGATAACGATCAGGGAAAGGCTGTAGCTGGACAAAGGAGTCTGGGGGTTATTGAATCACTCCTGCCAGCTCCCAGCAATGTGTTAAACCGTTTCCTTTTAGATGTTCCCCCGAGTTTGGCTCACCTACCACGGGTCTTTAGCCCATGAAGAGTTTCTCCCTGGACGTTAAGGAGCACCACTGTCCGTGGGCTCAGTCTTCCAGCAGTGCAGAAAACAAGGGGCTAGCCTTAGGCTGAGGTGCCTTTACTGGAGGAAATCCCAGCGGAAAAATGCCAGGCTAGGGCTTAACTGAAGGGGAGAGCACCACCTGCTGATGCAGCACCACGGAGACCTCCTTTGCTCTGGCCTGCTCCTAAATATATTGTGCAATATCTGTGAAGCACCCTGAGGGCTTGCTGCACCCACACATCCCTAGGGATAAATGCCCTCAGTGCACTTACACAGCCTTGACTGCTGCCAGGGAAGAAAGTGTCTCCCTGTCCTGGCTTCAAAGTGAAGAGGAAAACCTGTTGACTTCTTTGGCCCTTGGTGAAGAGCAACCAGAGTAGCAAGTGCTAGTCCTGCTTGCTGGAGGATCTTTTTGCCCAGTATTGCACATTCAACCATAACAGAAGCAAGGATCTGTTTCAAAGTGTGGGATGGACTATGGTGCTTAAAAGGGGCACCATAAATAGGTCGAGGGGTTTGGTTGAATGGAGAGTTAACACAGTTTGTTGGTTTGATTTCTGGGTATGAGCATTTCTGGGTACTGCAGGATGGTCTTAGCTTGACAAAGTGACCAGACTTTGACTTCTTTTTTTCTCCATAGCCCCTCCCACAGCCTCCAGTCCCTCTCACCTGCTTGACAAGGTGGGTGGGACCATCCAAAGACATTCTCCCTTCCCAGTGTCAGGGCTGGGTGTGATATGGCATTTCAACAACTGGCCCATCTCATTCCTCATCCCATTTCTGTAGGGAGTCATATCTCAAGCCTGGCACCACGAGGTGGTAACAATCTGGAGCCCAGCCTAGAGCTGAGGAAACCCTGGGAGAGCCTGAGGTGAGGCACTTCCCACGTTCTGGCTGCCTGAGGCTGGAAAACAAGACAGCGCTAGAAGAGCTGGTGGAGCTGCGACTGGGGCAGCAGGAGGGGCTGACAGCCAGGTTAGATGGAAACGTGGATCTCGGCAGCCCCGGGGCTGCTCCCAGCAGCCCGGCACCGTGTTTGTGTGAAACGGATCCTGCTATTTGCCGAGGATTTGCCCTCGTGCTCCTCCCTTTGCCCTGCACAGCCCCGGCTAATGAAGTGGCTGTTCATCCGGAGCGGCGCATCCATCCGCTCGTGTGCGTGTGCCTGGCTGCAGCAGGAGCCTCCTGACAGAGCCAGATGGCAAGCGCCGGGAAGAGGGGGGGGGGAAAGGGAGCTGCAGCTCTGCTTCCTCCCGGGAAAAATGCCTGGTGGGAGTGTGTCTTGCCCCGGCTCTGCTGCTGCCGTGGAGCCGGGGAGGGGGAGATGGAGTGGGGTCAGGCCGGGGCAGGCAGAGCGGGTCAGGCTGGGAGCGCCCAGTTTAGGTTTTCATGTGCCTGCAGCCCCGCGGGTACAAACCTTACATAAACCCAGCCGGGAGCACGGCGTTAATATTTCCAAAAAAATTACATTTAAGGTATTGGGTCTATGCTGTGCTCTCCAGGAGGGTGTCTCTGTGTTCGTGTGCTCGTGCACACGCTCCGGGCTTTGTTTTCCTTTTATAGTGGATTGTTGTGGGTATGTGTTTTACTCGGGGTGTTTTGTGCTATAATAAGAAGGGGGAGGGAGCAGGGAAATGCTGCTCTGTTTATACACACTGCTGTCAACAGCGATGCTGCTTGTTTCAGATTCCCATCCTCCGTGCAGCTCCGTGGATCCAGGCAAACAGCACCCTTCCCCCTTTATCCCGAGATCCTGCGGGAGGACTGAGCCTTTCCTCCCATAGCCCTCTTTGCTGGCACGCTTGCCCCCTCCCTGGAATTCGGCTCTGGGGAATGTTTCACGCTCCCATCCAGCGTGCAGGCAAGTCGATATGTTAAGGTTCAAGAGGGACAACCTTGGAAAATGTCAGAGCAGTGTCTGTGCACGGTTGTTCTGCTGCTCTGATCACAGAAAGCAGCTCTGAGTGCGTCAGACCGTAATTTTCAGCCGGGGGGGAGCAGAGGAGGGAGGCAGCCGTGCCTCTGTGTGTGTGTGTGTGTGTCCCTCCTGAGCTCCCTTGACACTCATCCCAATGCCTTCCCCCTTTGTGAGCCTTTGGAGACACAGATGCAGGGCTTAGCCTGAAATGTTACTTCTCGCCCATAATTTTTATAAATCTCAGGTGCAGCACATCTTTTCCCTCCTCCCTGAATATTTATGTGTTTAGGCTTTGTGGCAGGAGCATTTTTATGTCTTTTCTCCCTTATTTTCCCCTGTCACAGCCAGCCCTGAAATAGTCAATGGATGTGCCCTTTCCTTATTCCTGATATGGGCCTCAAGGGACAGCTCCTTCCTATCCATCTCCTGAATGCCATAACAGCAGCTGGGACACGCTGGAAAAGTGCTGGGTCTGAATCTATCCTTTTGATATAAGTGGACATTATGCATTTTTAATAGACACAGAGCTCAGTGAAACCCTTAGTGCTAGCTGAATTGGCACAAAATTCCCAGGCAAGTAGTCTTTGGAGCTGATCTCTCCCTTGGTACCTTGCAGAAAATGAGACCAAGGACGAAAAAAGGCCACGTTCCCTTTGATCGCAAGAACTGCCGTGTTTTGCAGAGGAGGTGGCTGAGCAGAAGCTCACCTGGCTGTGCATGAAAGGTTCTGGATTGGCAGTCCTTGTTCATCCTTGTTCATCCACAGGGAGGTGCAGCTTGTGGGGAGAGGTTGTTATAAAGGCCCTTCCTTCAAGCATCGCTGTGGACAGTCCTTCATTGTTGGCCTGGAGGCATCAGATCCCTGGTTCCAGGCTCAGCAAAACTCATTCTCACCTGAGACAGCGGTGGGGAGTCCTCCAGCTCGCCCCACTCGAGAAGGAAAGATTTTGGGAACCACTGTCCCTGTCCCTGAGATGATGCAGTCGGGATCTGTCACTGTGGGCTCGATGGCTGCTGGTTTATGGGTGATGTTTTGACCTCCAACCAGCAGAAATCTCTGCTCCCAGGTGCCCCTTGAGACGCACAAGTTAAAACTGGGGTCTGAACGTTGTAGGTTCAAACAAGTCCAGAGAAAATGCTGGGAATCCCTGATGAAGATCCCTGAGGTTGCTCCACACTCTGGACCTCAGCTCTCCGACTAATGAAGCTTTGCACAGTAACTGGAATGTTGTATTTTTTTCTTTCTTCTTCCTTTTTTTTTTTTTTTAGTAAAGCATAAGTAAATCTGTCTATACCTACAGGTTACCATGGCACTGTAACCTTACAGAGAGGGAGCAACAAGGGAGTAGCTGTGGATGTGTGCATGTCCAGTGTGGAACACGGAGCCAGGAGGAGATGGTGGTCCATGGAGGGGGTTGAGGTGGTTGGGTGCAGGTGAGCAGGCAGCAGTTCAGGACAGATAAAAGGGACCTCATCCCCCAGCTCAGCAGTGACTTTTGGCTCATGTTAAACTGTCCAGCTGTGCATGTGGCATTTAAGAGATGTGGTGTTCAGCCATGTCAGAGAAATCTGCTGCTGAGCATGAGTCAGCCCTGCCTGGGTTAGCTGTTAAAGGGCAGGAGCAGGAGATAAAACCTTTACTCTGCCCCTTCAAGCCCTACATCCTCCAATTTACTCTACCCCTTCAAGTCCCCCATACTCTGCAGGGACCATCCCCTGGGTCCTGCTGCATGGTTAGAGCTCACACGAGCATCCTGTGTGCCTGCTGGGCTTGGTACAGTTGCCCTCAAATTGTGGTCAGCCCTAGTCACATCCAGGACCTCCTTGCCAATGGGAAATCATGTTCCTGCTGCCCTTTGCCCGGTGCCAGGGACAAGGGCCAGCTGCCAGGGTGAATACGGGGGTACCTTGTTCTTTGGGTGGGGAGTGGCTGAGCAGGGCCATGGAAGGACGTGGTGCTCGATAAAAGAGGAGCTGGATGAGATGTGAAGAGTGTTCCCCACCGCTTCCAAAGCCCAGGTGGGCTCAGCTGGGAGCCATCAGCCTGGGCACGGACAGAGAGGAGCGGAGGATGCTCTGCCCAAGTGTGTGTGTGCCGAAAGTGGAGCAGAGCTCTGTCTGCCGCCCTGGGGGCAGGAGGGGGGAGCCTTCCTTCCCCCCCAGCACACGGTCACTGCTTCCTCCGAGAGGTGCTGAGCCTCCTCGCCAGCCAGACCCTTCCCTCTCATCCAGCCCTTCCCATCCTCACGCTTCCTGCCTGCCGAGCCGGCAGAGCAGCTCCCCGAGCCTGTGGCTGCGAACTCGGTGGGTGATGCCGTGGAGTGAGGAGAGCAGGAACCAATTCCTTAAGGGGCCATCTCGGAGCCTTCCCCGGCTTTTCCTCCTGTCGCAGGGAGAAGTGCCCCTGCCTAAGTGGAATAAATTGGTACAGACCATTAGCAGGTCCTCCTCTGGCAGGGGGAGGCTGTCGGCACCGCTCTGGATACAAAGCAGCCAGCCACGCTCCGGCTCCTTCCTCCCGCATCCCGTTGGCCTCTTCCTCCTCCTCCTCCACCTCTCCTCCTCCCTGTTTGCCCGCTCCCTCCCTCTCTCACTCTCTTTCTTTCCCTCAACGCCACGCTGCAGAAGGCAGACGTGGGAGCCAGAGGTCCACGGAGGCAGAGGAGGAGGAGGAGGAGGAGGAAGGAGCTCTCCAAGGCTGTTTCTGTGCGAGTGAAACGGGGAGGCAGAGAGGCGATGAAGGAGCGTCTCGCTTGCTGCCTGGATTAAGAAAGAATACATTTAAAAAAAACAACAACCAACTGAAAAACCAACAAGCCACAAAACCGGACCCAACAAACGACGAAAAAAGGGAGGAGAGAAGGAGGAGGAGGAGGAGGAGGAGGTTGCTGCGGGAGCCCACTCCGATGGGCGAGCAGCCGCTTTGAATCGTGCCTCTGTTCCCAGGGATTAAAGCATGAATGGGAGCAGCTTCCCAGCCACGATGGAGAGAGAAGGCGGCTCAGGCTGTGGGAATAAGGTAACTCTTGCCTCTTACAGGCGTTGCATGGCTGAGCCGAGCAGGACAGGGATGCTTTATGCACAGGGCTGGGTGTGTGGATGCGTGGATGCAGCGGGAGGGAGTGGGAGGCAGCAGGAGAGAACCCCAAGCGATTTTTCCACCCCTCCCCGTGTAATTAAAGAACGCAGAACGGGTCCCGGAGGCTGCAGCGGTGGGGGGTCACTTTGTCCCCCCTTTTTGGGGCCGGGGACACCAAGTTGCTTTCCCTGGGGAGGGAGGGCTGGCGGGGTGATGGGAATATGCCCGTGTCTCACCTCCAGGAGCTCTGTGCTCCCAGCCTTACCCTCCCAGCCCTGCCCCTGCCCCGGGGCTCCCCTCGGGCTCTCGGGAAGCTGCCTGGGCACCCCGATGGCCCTGCCACCCTTCGAGACTGGCAGCACATCCGTGCAGAAGGAGGGGAGGGAGGTGAGAGTTGCTTTTCCCTTCCCTCGGTCATCCTCTGCCTTTTCTTCTCGACAGAAAGGGATGGGATTTAGGAGGAGGGGGAACTGAAATCCCTTTCATTCGTGCCAGCAGTGGTGAGAGCCAACTTTGAGGCTGCCTAAAAGGAGAAGCTGTCCAAGTGCTATCTTTTGGAGGAACAGGAGATGGCTGAGCAATGCCAGAGCGATCTCTGTGCCGTGTTATGTTGTGGGAGTGGGTGGGGATGAAAAATAGTGACTATGGGGGAGCAAGTCCGTGGTGATCAATGAAGCTGCCCACAAATGGTGCTTTCCTGGTCCCTGCTGGGCCTCTCTCTGACTCTGTTCCTGGGTCTTTGACCATGAAAGTCCAAATTTCTCTCGGTCAGACCAGGAAGCACAACTCCAAATAGTGTTGGGAGGCAGCTTAGCCCAGGTGTTTGGGAAAGCACCGAGGAGATCCTGATGTTTACAGCTGATGAGCCCATATCCAGTTATTCCCAGAAAGCAGAGGTCTTGGCTGACCATCCCTCACTATCTTTGGCAGGATCTTGCTGCTGCAACATCCATTTGTTCTGTGCTATCTGTCACACACCCCCCTCCTCCCCTTGCCTTCAGGGGCTTCTTGATGGGTCTTAGGAAGCCTTTGCTTTAAAATTAAATAACGACATGTCACAGAAGTCCCCACTTGTGTGCACACAGTGCAGAAAGTCACCAGTCCCATTGTGCAGACAATTGCTGTAAGAGCTTGTAGGAAGATTTAAGGAGCTCGTGGTCCTATGTTATGGACTGGCAGAGACTCTGGAATCTGCTCCATAGGTCTGTACATCCTTGGCTGAGTTGCTGATGTCCCTGAACATCTGCCTCAGTGAATGAACTGACTTGTCTGGAAGTCAGTTCTGCAAGACTTGCCTGGGAGGTTGCAGTGGTTGGGACTTCTTGGCTTACCTGACAGAGGTGGGGTTGAAAAGGTGTGGGGGAAATGAAGGCAACTCTGGAAAAGAGGGTGAAACATCTTCTTTCTGTGTGTGGCACCCAACTCTGTTTTTTGTGTCAACCTCAAAGCACTGAGGAATATAGATGTTCTGGTGAAGGATCTGAATACTTAGTGAAAAAGAAGGATATTTCTTCCAGCAGGGTGAATTCTGTGATAGGGACCAAGAGCTTTGGAAAAGGCTAAAGCCAGCAGGACAGTGGGTGCTGTCAGAATGGGGAGGTAGCTGACCAAACCTTTTATTTTCCTGGTTGAGCATTTATGGGTGTGGGAAAGACAGAGGAAGAAACGTGAAATCGGTGATGTTGGCTCTGAGTACTTTCCCATTCCATACAGCTGAGTTATAAATCCCACCCTTCAAGTCATTCCTTAGGGAAACAGTATTGCATTCAACTTTTGTGTCATTTTGATTCCCTAGGATAGAAAAGCCAGAGGGAATCCCTAAAGTGCTCTTTCCACATGCATGTGTCAGCAAGGGGGAGAAGG